>NW_024583107.1:103612-110671 GCF_018398535.1 Haplochromis burtoni | reverse complement strand
TGTTTGAAAGGTTCTGAATCCTAGGATTAGGGTCACCTGTCCAGCCCTAACTATATGCTTTAGCAAAAAGGAAAGTTTGAAGCCTAATCTTGAAAGTAGAGATAGTGTCTGTCTCCTGAATCCAAACTGGAAGCTGGTTCCACAGAAGAGGGGCCTGAAAACTGAAGGCTCTGCCTCCCATTCTACTTTTAAATACTCTAGGAACAACAAGTAGGCCTGCAGAGCGAGAGCGAAGTGCTCTAATAGGGTGATATGGTACTACAAGGTCATTAAGATAAGATGGGGCCTGATTATTTAAGACCTTGTATGTGAGGAGCAGGATTTTGAATTCAATTCTGGATTTAACAGGAAGCCAAAACAGGAGAAATCTGCTCTCTCTTTCTAGTCCCTGTCAGGACTCTTGCTGCAGCATTTTGGATCAGCTGAAGGCTTTTCAGCGAGTTTTTTGGACATCCTGATAATAATGAATTACAGTCGTCCAGCCTGGAAGTAATAAATGCATGAACTAGTTTTTCAGCGTCACTCTGAGACAGGATATTTCTAATTTTAGAGATGTTGCGCAAATGGAAGAAAGCAGTCTTACATATTTGTTTAATATGTGCGTTGAAGGACATGTCCTGGTCAAAAATGACTCCAAGGTTCCTCACAGCGTTACTGGAGGCCAAGGTAATGCCATCCAGAGTAAGAATCTGGTTAGATACCATATTTCTAAGCTTTTCAGGGCCGAGTACAATAACCTCAGTTTGATCTGAATTAAGAAGCAGAAAGTTAGCGGCCATCCAGGTCTTTATGTCTTTAAGACATTCCTGCAGTTTAACTCATTGGTGTGTGTTATCTGGCTTCATGGACAGATAGAGCTGGGTGTCATCTGCATAGCAGTGTAAATGTATGCTATGTCTTCTAATGATGCTGCCTAAGGGAAGCATGTATAATGTAAACAGAATTGGTCCTAGCACTGAACCCTGTGGAACTCCATAATTAACCTCAGTGTGTGAAGAGGACTCTCCATTTACATGCACAAACTGGAGTCTATTAGATAGATATGATACAAACCACTGCAGCGCAGTACCTGTAATACCTACAGCATGTTCTAATCGCTCTAATAGGATATTATGGTCGACAGTATCGAACGCTGCACTGAGGTCTAGCAGGACAAGCACAGAGATGAGTCCACTGTCAGAGGCCATAAGAAGATCATTTGTAACCTTCACTAAAGCTGTTTCTGTGCTGAGCTCTGAAACCTGACTGAAACTCTTCAAATAAACCTCTGCAGATGATCTGTTAGCTGTTTGACAACTACTCTTTCAAGGATGTTTGATATAAAGGAAGGTTGGAGATTGGCCTATAATTAGCTAAGACTGCTGGGTCTAGAGATGCTTTTTGAGTAAAGGTTTAACTACAGCCAGCTTGAAGGCCTGTGGTACATAGCCGATTATTAGAGATAGGTTGATCATATTTAAGATCGAAGAATTGAATTACTGGCTTTGCGGAGGAGCTTTTTTATAAAGCAGCAAACTATTTCTCCAGGTCTAAATGATGATCTTCTAAATTTGATGACACGCCATTTCCTCTCCAGCTTACGAGTCTATCTGCTTTAGGGTACGTGTTTGAGAATTATACCAGGAGTCAGGTACTTCTGATTAGAGACCTTAGTTTTCACTGGAGCTACAGTATCCAGAGTCGATATGTAGTGAGGAGGTAAATATTATTAACAAGATAATCTGACCTCTGTTATGAAATCTACTTTCTACTGCTGTGTAATCCAATTATTGTAAATTTAATGTTATCATGGAAATGATCAGACAGAGAAGATTTCAAGTAAACACTGTTAAATGTTCAGTTTCTACGCCATATGTTAAAACATGATAATATCAATAATAATAATAATAATAATAATAATAATAATAATCAAATCAGTTGAATTATACTTATCTAATGAACCTGCTTTGAGATAATGCTGATTTTGTTCTGATCTTTGAGAGACGAGAGGTTGGGGAGAGAACAGACACGTCATATACAATAAGAAACTCTTATCTCTGTGCTCCGTGCTGATATAATCCAACAGGAGAGCAGCATCCCCTGGAAATTCAACCCCTCAGGAATATAGCTGAAATCCAAATCTTCTCAAAATTATAATCCACAGGAAAACAGTGGAAATCCAAATCCTCTTGAATGACTCTAACATGGCAAAAAAGCCCAACAATATCAAACCAAATTATAAGTCCAGGCTTTGGACAGCTGTTGATCTCTCGCTTTCTCCGGAGCTCATCTTCTGAGATGACGTCTGGCTGCTGCTATAACACAGTTTCCCCGTTTGTCCCAATGTCTAAACGCACTTGGAAAAGGCAGAATCCCATGTAAAATTAGCGCAACAAACTCTATTTTCATTACTGAAAATTACTGTATTTTCATGGGAAAGTTATTTTCTGTTATTTTACGGTAGTATTTTGGCGCCCCAGCTGCCGGAATATTACGTTTTTTAAAGATGTTTTTTTTAACAGTACAGAACGCGTTCAGTTTGTCAAATTTACCTAAATCTTCGATCACTAGCAGTGTGACTCTGAAGTGCTGTACTGTATGTTTGTAAGTTTTCTTCCCAACAAACACAACAATGTGGTTTAAACTTTTTGCACCGTCAAAGGCAGCTGCGTTAGCACCCAAAAGGCAGAGGAAGATGCTAACCATCGCACAAAAGTTGGACTTCTGGACATGCTAAAGGAAGGTAGAGGTTACCGCATTTGTCAGATTATAAGGTGCATCAAGTGAAACAAAGTCAAACTTTATTAAACTCATTCTTCTTGCTTCCTCCACTTCTGTACCATTGATTCATTAATGTTGAATTGTCTCACAGCTGCTCTGTTCCCATGTTCTGCACCTGATCTTTGGTTTTATTCTATAATACTGGACTTATTTTTCTATGAAGGTGTTTAAACAAGAGAGAAAAGTATGAAAATGTTCATGCCTGTATGAGAAAAGTGTATAAAGTGTGTAGTGAGGGGTTTTCCAGCCTTAAAACATCTAGAATCATTGTAAAAATAAAGTTGGCTACTTCGCGGGTTTTACCTATCGCTGGTTATTTTTAAAACGTAACTCTGTTTTTTACAGGGCTCTCAACACTTTCTTTTTCACTGTATGTATGTTTTGAAATAACATCAGTATACTGTAAAACATGCTGGGTCTCATGTAATCAGTGTTATATTGTTGACACTTGTAGTTGCCTGCTCTCTTCTATCTAGAGGTCTTACTGCTCCCTCTGGTTTTCCGTGCACGCATGTGGAAAGACATGGTGCTGTGCTCTACCATAGCAGAAACATCTAAATATAAATTAAATAGGCTGGAAATGAATAACTCTTCTATAGTTGACTATAGTGATCTTAACTGATGATTATTTTTTATTCATATTTAGCTTCTTTTTTGACGTTTGTTTTAACAGCCTGCAGCTACATATGTGATCTGGATGAAAGGCAGACTATATCTCTCACTACATATGGGTGGTGCTGAAACTTGAAGCTGCGCTTTCAAATACTGGATAATCTTTCCAAAAAATTAAGACAAAGCCAAATTTTAACATGAGGCCAAGACAAGTACTTTGTAAACTCCTTCCATATGCTTTGACAGCAGAGCCATTCAGAAAGTTTAAACTGAGATAGAGCTGAAAACTGCAGTGATTCTGTGAGTAAATTCAGCGATACGCACATTATTATGCAGAAAGTGCATTTCCCATTAAAGAAATCCCACAGTCTGTCTGAACTTGACCTAACTCTTGTCTTTCCATCACAGGACACACGCACACAAAATAACTTCAGGGTTTTCTTTAATCCCAGTGCCCTCCATTCATTTCTGTGACGATCAATTATTAGCCAGTTTATCTCAAGTGGACCGTCCTTCGCAGGGCTGTGTGTGACTTTTTACAAATAGTGCTGATATGCCTTCTTATGTGTGCAACTCACCCAGAGGAATATCACCACTAGACTGCAGTCTCTTGGCTTAACTACTTTTACTGTCTGTCAATAGGCAGAAAGGAGTGGACCACCTCTGAACACTGAACTTCATAGCACAGGTCTGGGCGGGTGCTTAGAGGGAATTACAAAGTTTAGCAAAATTGTGCTGATAGGGAAAAACTACAACTCATGGAAAGTGTAGACCTGGCCAATTGGCCTTTAAATTTTTGGACAAACACCTGACCCTTTCTGATATTGCACCTTGAAATAATGGTGGTATTAAATCAGATATTTCAAGCGTTTGCTTTGCCCTCTATGATGAATGGGACAACTTTTCATAGTGTATTGTCGTTATGCTGCCAGCCTGCCTGGCAGCATAAACACCTGAGATTATGAATATGATAACTCAAGAACATGACAGCATAGAGTTTTCAAATTGATATCACAGGTGCATCTACTAAAACTGAATTTGAATCTTTACCTAAGAGGTCAAGTTTTCTTAAAATCTTGTAAATGCAATAACTTGTTAATGAGGGAACGTAGGATCTTGAAATTGATACATAGGTGCATCTAATACAGAGGGTTTACAACATGTTGCAAACCACTGATTTTGCACAAACCAGCAAGAAAAGATTTGACATTGGCCCGGCACAAAAAACAGGATCTGTCTGTAAAAGCTTGAAAGGTTTTAAACGAATTCTGCTTTATGCATTTTCTTTGGGCAGCATTTGAACAACAAGTAACAATGAAAATGGTAAACAAAATGATCTTCACATCCAGCTGTGAACTACAATAATGAAACCAAAACCCAGGATTAAACCTGGAATTGGCTCAGGAATCTTAAATCCTTCTTCATACTACAGGCCTCGGTGTTTTGAAGCCAACAGGAAATACTTGAAAGATATTTGTCATCAGTTTATTGCTGTTTACTGGGAGAGAGAACAGGTGAACCCATGCTGTAGCTCTTTTTAGTGCAGTGGGGTTTCCTTGAGAATCTCTATATTTTGCTGCTGCTGTCGTGCTCCCCCCAAAACCTTCTTCCACTTTGTTTCCAAATGTTTGGTCTTTTAAAGGTTCTTGAACAGAGCTTTCTCTAGCCCACTTTGCCATAAGGCAGGAGCAGCAAATGCTTTCCCCCCTCCACTCTGCCAAAGTGCTGTTGCTTACTGAGAGCAGCCACAGGGTGTTCCTTGCCTACTAGATCCCTTTGTACTCAGACTCAGATTTTGAGGATAGCTTGCTCAAGGCAGACTTTAACATATTCTTCACATTTTTATTGTAGCCCTTACAGTACTGTGAGGATACTGGGGCCTTTTTGTTGTAATAGAAGCTTATTACCTTTTAATTATAAAGTAATATTTATGTAACATAAATGTAACTATCTTATGTGAACAGTTGTTATAGGATGGACATGATAAACATATGTTTACAGGTAGTAAGGTTTAAAATTTAAAGTTATATCCACAGTTAGACCTTCTGACAAAGAAGGATACTTTAGGTTGGTTCAATTCCAGTGTAATCATATCCTAATATGCTTAAGCATCAAACAATATTAGATTATTATTATGAGGTTACTGTCACAAGCCAGTATATTCAAAATGTGTAGATATGAGCATTTTATTGCTTGGATGTTAACACCAGTTACCAGTAAATTACCTGTACTATGCAAATAGCTGACCCTGCACAGGTCACCAATCTGCCGCAGGACCAGTGCATACAGACTGTCAACAATTCATGCTCATATGCACACCTATATGCAGTTTAGAACCAAAACTTATCCTAAAGTCATGCTTGTTTGTGGACTGTGGGAGGAAAAGAAAACCCATGGGGAAAACATGCAAATCCCGCAGACTGGATTAGACTAGATTACTGTACAGGGACAGGGTTAACCACTGCACCACCCTGCCACCCCCGAATTAATTGTATTTTACTCTGATATCACTAGTTGAATCAGTGGTAATAACTTTCTATAACCCTATTATTGCCCTGTCCCCATCTTATTCCAATTTTATTACTGCACTAAATTTGGTTTGGGGCAGTAGTTGCACATGGGGAAAGCATGCAGCAGGCAGCGGACATTATTATTCTCTGAATAATTACCTGTGCTGGTCTTACACTGGTTCAGTCAGACATTTCAAAGATTCAATACCAGGAATCTGCAAGAGTAAAGACAAAACTTTAGGGCTGGAGTGCATGTGCCAAAACACATAATTTTACCAACCCTCAGTCAAGTCAATGTAATGAGGGTGATGTAGGTGCAGACCACAGGAGGATCATGCAGACCACTCTCTTTGTGTCGGTCACTAACCAAAAGCGAGTCTCTACCCAGCTCTGTTCAGTCGACCACGAGCCAGAAGATAATAATCAACGTGTAAATTAGCACATAAAACAAAGACATTGTGTCACAGTTAATTTTCAGATGATGTTTGCCTTCACAACAAAACTAAGACATGTCGAGGATAGACCAATTACAAAACTGCCATCCTTCATCACTGATGAAATTCTGATTAGGGTAGAAATATGACACCTGTTAAGTTTAAACATGTTGAACTCCTTTAGTGTTGCCTTTGGGACTGTTGATCCAGGATCTGAAACAACAGAGCATGGGTCCAAAAATGCCTCGTATCCAACCATATAACATTTTACCTGCTATTTTATTCTCATACTGGCAATAAAGCCAACACTTGGAGATGGCTAATTCTGCAAGTTTATGGTTTAGGTTTCCAAAAAATTTCTTTCTTACCATTTTGCCCTGCAAATACGATAAATTGTATGATGATTAAAACAAATGAGGAAAATTATTTCTTAGATTCTTTTATACTGTCTTCCATGTCTCCTCCCTTAGTTCTTTAGACCTGAGCTGACCGCTGTCATGTGTTGGGGTCTGGCTGTTTGCAAATGTAGCAAACTGTAAAACCAAAAGCAAGCAAACAAAACAATAAACAGAGCACCGAGTCCTGCGATGGAAAGCTAACATAAGCAACAAAAACACAACAACAACACTGAGATGAGTTTATTTTATGCTAGGTCAGCCCAAACACAACCCAGTGCATGAGGTCAAATTAGTGATTATTTATTATTATTTATATAGCGCCAAATCACAACATAAGTCGCCTCA
>NW_024583107.1:90836-102294 GCF_018398535.1 Haplochromis burtoni | reverse complement strand
AGTGTTACGGGGGAGCGGACGAGAGCGACTGGGGTCAAGCGAAGGAGCGGCGCTTGTCGTGGTTCTCTCCCTCATGCATGGGTAACACTAAGAACTTTGCCTACTTGGTGTTTAATGCTTTTTGCTGTGTAACTGAATTGTCTTGAACGTTCCAGCGAATGGGTTTAAGCTACAAATCCTCACTTTGAAACGTAAAAAAGAGGATTAGACTCTCGTTATTCCTCATTGTAAAGAAGAATTGAAGTGGGCTATAGTAAGCAAGCTTTGTTATTTTCATGGTCAAATGTGTTACCAAGCATTTGGAACAACAGCAGGATGCTGTTTGGGCTTTAATAACTGTTTTATGTTGCATGTTGAGTGGAATGAATGCATTAGACTTCTTTCACCCTTCACCTAAATTGTGCATTATTATTTGCAAAATGCAGATTTACTGCAGATGTTGAAACGGTTTTATTTTTATAAAGCTGCAATCGTTTAAAGGTCCATAACATATGATTCCTTATTCTAGCCCTTTTTATGCAATGCATCCTCTGCAGTGAATGTTTATTCAAATTTCTACCAAAACTGCATTATTGAAAAAAGTAGCCAGGGGTAATTCCTAAACCTACAACATAAGCAGCAGGGAGGATTTGGGGTCACCTGATCCAGTCCTAACTAAACGCTTTAGCAAAAAAAAGAAAGTTTTAAGCCTAATCTTAAATGTAGAGGGGGTGTCTATCTCCTGAATCCAAACTGGGAGCAGGCTCCATAGAAGCTCTGCTCGCCTTTCTACTTTTAAATAGCCTAGAAACCACGAGCAAACCAACCGTCCAAGAGTGAACTGCTCTATTGGGCTGATACAGTACTATGAGGTCGGTAATATAAGACGTCGTCTGATTGTTTTGTAGACCTTGTATGTGAGGAGCAGAATTTTGAATTCAATTCTGGCCAATGAAGGGAAGCCAATACAGGAGAAATCTGCTCTCTTTCTAGTCCCTGTCAGGACTCTTGCTGCAGCATTTTGGATCAGCTGAAGGCTTTTCAGTGAGTTTTTTGGACATCCTGATAATAATGAATTACAGTCGTCCAGCCTGGAAGTAATAAATGCATGAACTAGTTTTTCAGCGTCACTCTGAGACAGGATATTTCTAACTTTAGAGATGTTGCACAAATGGAAGAAAGCAGTCTTACATATTTGTTTAATATGTGCTTGAAGGACATGTCCTGGTCAAGAAATGACTCCAAGGTTCCTCACAGTGTTACTGGAGGCCAAGGTAATGCCATCCAGAGTAAGAATCTGGTTAGATACCATATTTCTAAGTTTTCAGGGCCGAGTACAATAACCTCAGTTTTATCTGAATTAAGAAGCAGAAAGTTAGCGGCCATCCAGCGTCTTTATGTCTTTAAGACATTCCTGCAGTTTAACTAATTGGTGTGTGTTATCTGGCTTCATGGACAGATAGAGCTGGGTGTCATCTGCATAGCAGTGAAAATGTATGCTATGTCTTCTAATGATGCTGCCTAAGGGAAGCATGTATAATGTAAACAGAATTGGTCCTAGCACTGAACCCTGTGGAACTCCATAATTAACCTCAGTGTGTGAAGAGGACTCTCCATTTACATGCACAAACTGGAGTCTATTAGATAGATATGATACAAACCACTGCAGTGCAGTACCTGTAATACCTACAGCATGTTCTAATCGCTCTAATAGGATATTATGGTCGACAGTATCGAACGCTGCACTGAGGTCTAGCAGGACAAGCACAGAGATGAGTCCACTGTCAGAGGCCATAAGAAGATCATTTGTAACCTTCACTAAAGCTGTTTCTGTGCTGTGCTGAGCTCTGAAACCTGACTGAAACTCTTCAAATAACCTCTGCAGATGATCTGTTAGCTGTTTGACAACTACTCTTTCAAGGATGTTTGATATAAAGGAAGGTTGGAGATTGGCCTATAATTAGCTAAGACTGCTGGGTCTAGAGATGCTTTTTAATTACTGCTACCCTAAAGGTATGTGGTACGTAGCATATTAAGAAAGATACGCTGATGATATTTAAAACTGAAGCATTAATTAATGTTGGGAGCTCTTCGACCGATCTGTAGGAATCAGGTCTAAAAGACCAAATAAATACTCAAAATGAATTTCATCAATTGATTACTGGTGTAATGCTAAATGAGTGTATTGTGATTGTGCCTTTTGTGGTGACTTATTGGGCAAGATTTGTGTCTAAAAGTGCTAAATTTGACCTCTAGGCCATGTTAGGTTATAATCAGCTGGGGAAGTTCCAAAGTGGTATTCTACAAGAACTCAAAGTCAAATAGCTTTACGATATACTATGCAGCTTTACATAAAATCTATATGATAAGATACATTCCTGATTGAACCTTTAAAGCTTTGTGCTTAATCAGCACCATACTTATGCTTCTAATCAATGTTAACGTTGGTAGGGTGGGGACCAGCCTGTCTGACTGATTAGAGAGAGTGAGCTGTGTGATCTATGGGTCTCTGGGTTTCACAAATACCTCACAGTGGCTCAGTTGCCTGACAGGCTTCACTCATGATTCACACAGCTGGCATTGCAGCACTCCTGTGGGAAAAGTTCCTGCTGGGATGTCAAGTGTTTGCATCAGTTGTTTGTACTTGCAGACCTTGATGAAAGCCTTCATCGCCTTCACCTCCTTCTCTATAGCTTTTGACATAAATACCTTTTAAGTCTGGGATTCGTGCTCTGATTTAAATACAGTAGCATAACAAAGAAGGTGGAACTTGCAGTGTAGAGCGCTTGCGCTGATGGTCTCTGAGATTTTATCACTTTATGTTCTGGGCCATATGCGATAGACACAGGTGATATCAGTCACTGTTGCCAGCCTTTGCCAAATGTGTCGTTCTGATTTAAGTTGCCCACGCCTCTTTCAGTCCACTTCAGTAATTTTGGTCAAGAGAGAGTCTCCATAATAGAAAAGCAGAAACTGGGGCACCCGTGTTTCTGCAACTCCTTATTGTGTATGTGTGAGACTAAGACCACATCAACTATTTATGATCTGCAGACCGCAACCTCATTCAGGCATACGTTCAAAAGAAAAGTAAGCAGCAGTCATTATACAGCTTGTGCTCATTATACAGTATTGTACATTGATCCTGTTTTCATTTGCGAGATGTGTACTAGTTTGTATATGAATTAACACTGCGAGATACTTGGAAAGATTGGATGTTTTCATTAATGCATCATACTGATCATGCTCAATATGTCATCTGCAGAAGCAGGTCAATTATTGAGGGGATTTTTTTCTCTCGTCATGATGGTAGGGGTGATGGTACAAACTGTCTGTTTGCACTTCAGTTTGAGTTTTCTTATATTTCTCTTGCTTTAACCTGTAAAAATTTGATTGTTTGGAACAGCATAGAAATGATCTGTGCTGCCTCTCCAGTTGGAAACATATTATATGAGTAATTTATTTGCAATATACCTGCAGACCTCAAATTTGTAAAAGCAGGATATAAAACATGAGGCCAAAGGATGCAAATGTGTGAACATTTTAAATTGTAGGTAACTGTGACATATGATGTGAAAGCAGTGGTGGTAATCACATCACACTGAGTGAGTACAGGATGGGCAAAGCTGATTTGCTCAGCTGATTAAATGTTGGAAGTTCAAGGACTTAAAAGACCTTCAAGTGTTCACAAAGTTTGCTGCAAAATGGACAGAGCTGGACACGCTGCACTTCAGATTTGTAATAATTCACCCTGTGTGACACTCACAAACCGACTTTAGATGCAAAAGTTATTCATGAGAAGAAAACATTGCTTTAAGACTGGTTCAAGACAAAACAATACGTTTGAATGGAAAAACTGAAAGACTGGCCCAAATTCGTTGTGTTGACATGCAGAACTGTGACCAACCTGAGTGTCGGTAAAATCACCGGAAAAAGCATCAAACTGGGAGCAGAAGAAGGAGATGGCACTGTGTCACGATGATACTGTAGCTTCCCACAGGAACCATTACTGGTGTACAGCACTTGCCATCAGTTGTACAAACACTGTTATGTTGAATGGGCTTAATTGAGCATATGAACACAAGATAAGCTGCAAAAATCATCTATAAATATCCACCTTCAGTCAGAGCCTCTTTCATCGTGCAGAGCTACACTTGCTTTAAAACACTAAAGCATTTAGACATCTCTTAGTATTTTGGTTAAAACTAGACAATGTTTTAATGCTTTAATGTGTTTTGGTACATTTAAATATTGAGGCTTTGTCTGTGCAGGCTGTTTTACAGAATCTGGGTCTGTTTGTCCTTCTCAGCGCACTGTTGTCTCGTGGGGATACTCTTTTTCCAAATGGTAGAAAATCTGTACCCCACTTAAGGCTGGTGTAAACAGTGACTTCTCTATGCATTTTTTAGATATTTACATATATATGAAATTTTGCTAAATAGACTGGTTCTTTTATAGCGCTTTCTACTCTATCAAAGCGCTTTACACAACTTGTTCATTCAACAATTTGCACAAGCATTTTTTGTGCTTCCTATCTAACATTCACACAAATTTATACTCCGATGGATGCATCAGAGAGCAACTTTGGGTTAGTATCTTGGCCAAGGATATTTGGCATGCAGACTGGAGCAAACTGGGATTGAACCACCAACCTACTGGTTATCTTCTGGTTAGTAGGTGACCTGTGATCTGCTGATTAATTTTAACACATATATCTGCACACCTAACATTACATACAACATACTTCAGTTGAACTGTATCCCCATACAAAAGCATGACGGAAACGGTAACTGTGCTATTGTACACTAATCTTTCAGATTGACCAAAGCGTCCAATGTTCAGTGGCTATTTTAAGGAGGCTATTTTTGAAAATCCGGTTGCTTAGTAAAGGAGGAGCTGAAACACTAATGCAAGTGAGATATTTGACTTGTGATTTTATAATATAAAGAACTCACAAAGCATTAAAAAAGTTATTTGGCTCATTTAACCCTCGTGTTGTCCTGGGGGTCATTTTTAACCCCAGAGGACAAAAGGAGTATGGCAATCAGGAGGACATTTCGAGGGTTAATAGTTCAATATCCAAAGACTCTTTTTTTCTGACAACAGGTTTACACACTTTATAATGCAGTGGACAGTGAACCAGCAGCACCGTGATGCATTTCTCAGCACCGCTGCCTCACACACAATTACTCCAGCTTCCACCCAGTAAGATACATGTAAGGTTAACTGGTTCTAAATTGTTGGATGTGGCAAACTGTGTATAGAATAAAGCACTGTATGAACATGCAGCTAAATGGGACTTGTGGTATAATCTTGTGTTTTTGAGTTTTGCTTTCACTTACTGGTTTCATTTGAACTAATTTTAGGTTTAGGGAGAAAAACAAATCAGATTAATTTCAAACGGATAGCTAAAATCACATGGCAAATCCTTTCATGAGTCCTACACCACTGATGATACTAGAATTTACCTGTAATATCAAGCTTTTTTCTGCTCTTGCTCTTGACGAAGGCGGTCGCACTTATCTCCTCTCCTGCCCTTATCTTCCCTGCTTAGCCTCTTATGTCCTTGTCTAGTCTCGTGTTTTTTGTATTACTTTTCCCTGAACACTCTCTCACAGTCTGCTCTCTAAAACCTAAAAGAGGAATTATGGATTGGATCAACTGGTCCCTAAATGCAATTGACACCCCTTTCTCAACGAGAAGTTTGGGCTCGAGTGAGCCTGAGTGCTGAAGATATCTACCTATTCTGAACCATGGTAACAGGGTTCTTGCTGATCGGAGCTGGCTTGGCCCTGACTTATCAAAGAATTAAGAAAGCAGAACCGGCTGTTCAAACCCCCACAAGGCTGCCCGCTGGGATTGAGACGATGGGAGAGGCGTGAGTTTCTCAAAATGGGCTCATTGAGTCAGTCTGGATAAGATCTTGGAGAGGCTACGGCTGCTGTGAACACTCAGAATAAGACCTCTGACTGCAGACTGGATACAGACTGGGCTCGCTCGGAATAACATCTCTGGGTGCCAATCGGATGACATCTCGGGGAGGCACACTGCCGTGAGTTCTCAGAATCGGCTCCTTGAGCACAAGAAATGACAACATCACAGAACGCAAGTATGGCGAAGCTCACGGCTCTCCAACGGGAGATTGAGAGACCAGTGTTGGACTGTAGAACTGCTTTGAAATTCATATGAGCTGTTCGCACTAAAGTAAAAACCACCATCACTTCATGCGGAGACCCCTTTGGTGCCAGCTGTGGTCTCAAGGCTGGAGCTGAACAACTCCCTGATAACGACTGTGTTTAGTCTGTTCCTTCCCATTCCATACAAGGCCACCTGGGTTGGCTGGAAGACTGTTTACTTAGCCTGGCAGGGCGAAGGACACTGTCTCAGCTGAACTCTGGACACACACACACATACATATACACTGATATGCACACACTCATCCCCCCTCCCTTTCCAAACGCCTTCGACGCTTGTTCCCTTCCGATGCTGACGGGGATCAAGGAGACCAGCGCACGCAGGCCCGGATGTGCTGTCTACACTGGCTGTCTCTCACCCTTTACCCCCCCGGTGCCTGGCAAGGGGTTCCTTGGCGGAATTAAAAGTGTTTCATGTGCAGAGGTGTTTTTTTCTGTTCTCAAACTGATCTCCCTGCTGGAGCTCAGTCTGGGGGGAGTTATTTTTTTCTCCTTATCTTTCATGTGGTGCATTTTCCATTGTTATACCTCTGACCTGTCTTCCCCATGTGATGTTTTGTGTAATGTATGTATGGTCGGAGGGTAAGATGGCGCCGCCATTGCGTGCAATAGGTCGGCAGCCTTATGAAATTTCCCCTTGTGGGACTAATAAAGGTATATCAATATCAATATCAATGTCTAGTTTAGACATGTGCCTACTGAAATCTGTCAGATTACCCGGTGTGCTAATCAGTATGTGACTACATCTTTGGCCAAATGTGTCTGAGAGCAGTCTGGTTGATTCTGTTTCATTTTAGTCCAGACTAAACGATGTCTGGACAATCTAGCAGCAGCGACATGTCAAAATAGCATCTTACATTCAAGCATTCTTAATTGCACAGTTTACCCTAAGCGAAACATTGTAATGATGACATGATCATTGTCAGCATGTTGCAATGTGCATTTAGCTCAAAGCTGTCAGTTCAATTCAGTTTTATTTATATGACACCAAATCACAAATAACAGTCACCTCAACCAACTATATTCTATTATTGACACTCAAGAACAAGCATAGTGGGAAGGAAAAAATCCCTTTTTTAAGAGGAAGAAGCATCCAGCAGAGCTGTGATCGGGAGTGAGGAAGAAGAAGAGTAGCAGTGATAAATAACTAGTGATTAAATCCCGTCAGCACAGCTCACATTGTTGCCTCACAGCAAGAAGGTACTGAGTTCAATTCCAGCATCAGGCCGGGGTCTTTCTGTGTAGAGTCTGCATGTTCTCCCTGTGTTTGCCTGGATTCTCCCCGGGTAGTCAGGCTTCCTCTCACAGTCCAAAGACATGCAGTTAGTGGGGTTACGTTAATTGAAAACACTAAATAGGTGTGAGTGTGGTTGTCCATGAGTTAGCCCTGCGACAGACTGGTGACCTGTCCAGACCTTAAGCCCAATCTTAAAAGTAGAAAGGGCTTAATAGACTGAAGAGTCCTCTACTGGCCAGTCAGCCTGACTTCATAGAGGAGGTGGATGAGAGGAAGATGTTAGTCAAGCTAAACTGTCTAAAACATACATGTGAATGCATTATTGCTCCCACTCGCACCCTCTGTATTTATATATATAGAAACCACATGTACATAGTATAGTATTTTGCCTTTTTTCTTATTTAATATTTTATTTGTTATTTTTCTGATTCATTCTTTCTTTCTGACCCTTGTGCTTCAGTAACAGTGAATGATGTTGCGAGGGCAGGCTTTATTTGTAACATAATTAAAAACGGTGCCGCCTTATTAAGAATGTGAAGAAGAGCAGAGCGGCGTAAAACCTGAGACAGTGTTTATGTTTTCTGTCAAGAATTATATTTGAAGACGAGTGTGAGAAATGACACTGGCAGAGTCTCCGAACCTTGTCAGCTGCTGTCAGTGTAGAACATTTTACCGGCTGTATTTATGCAGCTTCACTAGCAGAATTTCTCGAATGTGATGGAGCAGGTTATCTCAGTGTTACGGTGCCAATTTAGGGCATTGTGATGTTTTATTGTGTTGCATTTTACATAGATGACAGAGGCTTTTCACTCACTGTTCTGATTCTGCCCTGCATGCTGTTCTTTCTAAGAAGCTATTACTCCGTTGTCCTTGACACTGAAAGTGAGCTACAAACAATGGCTTTCCTATGACTTATTATACACTAAATTAAAGTAAATGTCCCAAAGACCAAATGAACTGGGAGGATTATATAAATGACTCTGGTAAATTCTGCTGCGACTCTTTTCTTCTTTTTCTTTGGTCACTTTAGGGGTCAGCCAGAAACATGGATGTATAATAAAAATATATAAATTATTCACAAGCTCTTGAGGTTGTGAAGTTTACTTGACATATTCAGTAATGTGCATACATTCTTATATTTGTACATTTATCTATTCTTATAATTCTCATATTCCTATTCTTATATTTTACTTTGTTTCTTATGTTTCTTGTATTTTGCACACGTCTGTTGCTTGTGAAGCTTGCACACAAGAAATTCACTCACATGCTGAACCAGTGTCCCAGTAATGTGACGTGACAATAAAAGGGATTTGATTTGATCAAAAACCTCAGACAATGTCACACAGATGTGTGTGTGTGTGTGTGTGTGTGTGTGTGTGTGTGTGTGTGTGTGTGTGTGTGTGTGTGTGTGTGTGTGTGTGTGTGTGTGTGTGTGCGCGCGCGAGCGGGCGCTTACTACCAATAAGGAAAGAGGGCGAAAAAGTGCAACTGATACTTAAATATTGATACTGCAGAAAATGTGTTGTGCTTCCTTCCTATTTGGATATGATCAATGACATCAGGGTTACTGGCTTCCTTTGTTCCAAGCCTGTTATGCACTCACTAGTTTAAGCTTTGACAGAGCTAAAATTCTCAGTTTATGCTGAAGTGTTTTTAAATCTCACTGCAGCCTGTGATGTCTGTGACCCGAAACATTCGACTCCAGGGTCGTTCTTTTGGCCCTGCAGTTTTGGAAGTGTTACCAGAATCAGAATCAGAATCAGAATGGGTTTTATTGCCAAATGTTGAGCAGGTTTACAACATTAGGAAATTGCTGCGGTGCTTCAGTGCAAACATACTGTCAAAAATTGCGCTTAAATAGACATGAAAAAATAAAAGTAAGAATAAGAATTAAAAGTGCAACGTAGAAAGATATATACATGAGTGCAGGTGGTGATCAGTGCCAAACATGGAATGATGCAGTGACACAGCGTAGGGTCATGTGTTAGTGGCGGGAACAGTCGTACGTTACCAGCTGTTTCAGCCAAAGGATAAAACCTCAGCCTATGAAAAGACATTTTGGGGTATTTTTTTTCTGAAAATCTTGCTGCCATAATTAAACATACTCACTGATTCCTTCATTGATAAAACCTTCATCAAGATGCAGTGATGTAAAATAATAGCCTGGTATATTATCTTGAGAAGTTCTTATGAGGTCAAGAAGGATATCGCTGAAGCGGTCATTTGCTGGATGTCTTTGGAACTTTGTTCCTGCGATTTGTCTACCCCTAAGTAATTTTGCTCATTAGAGGATCACCAGAGGGATGGATATATTCCTCATGTTGTTGATTGTGTGACCTATAGAGATTTCTGTGCTGTTGTTCAGCCTGTTTAGCAAGTTTAATAAGAGCTAATATTTGAAATCCATTTGCAGTGAAATGCAAGAACCCCTTAATCAACAAAAGCAGCGGCTTTTAAAGATAGAAGGGACTTAAAGTGATCAATTTATTGACCGGGCTCCATCACCATCAATACCACCCCCTCCATCCTTAGCTCCCCTTCGTCTATAGGTGACCATTGATCAAGGCGAGCTGAAGGGTGATTGGGTGGATTAGGGTGATTTCACAGATTGATGCATTGCCAGTTGAGCATTTAGCACTTAAAGGCACAGCGACAGAGGAAGAGGACGGGCTGCGTAGGTCACTTTAGTTACCACACACCACCTCCACCATCATAGTAAAAGCTGTGTATTATTTTCTAAACTACAGCTTTGAACTTGGTGAGACAGTCCGTGCAGAGCTGGAGCAAACTGCTAACAGTGCTGATTAGTAAAAATGCCCAATTAATGATATTATTATCAACAAACAAGTCTTATCTCTTTTCTGAACAAAAGTTTCTAGTTGTGAAATACGTTTCATGCTCGTATTGATTTTGAATATTTGTCTCCTCCAAGGATGTTAGGTTGCTTCATTTAGGTAGCTGACAGTAGTTTAGCTTTTTAATTCTTGCTGCTGTTGCAACATAAAAGCATATCTTCTCTAGTAGTAAACTGCGTGCTGCTCTGCCATCATTTGACTTTAAATTACCAAGTACCAGTGGTCTCCAAAGAGCCCTTGAAGACCGCTGACTGGTCTTTTTTCACTGTCAGGAAACTGTAAGTTTCAATCACAGGGGAGCTGTGGCAGTCCACAGAAGAAGACCCAGAAGAAGACCCAGTGTGGAAAAATACAACAAGCGAGCTTTACTTAAAGATTAACACGTAAAAAGAACAGGGAATTTAAACAAAGCATAGAGTCAGGCAATGGCAGAAATAGTTTATCATGGGAAATTCAGAAAAGACAGAAACGCCTAGAAAACATTGAGACCAACTCATCTCCTACTCAGGGGTCCAACTCTGTCTTTACTCTCACTTGGAGCTGAAAAACAGCCTTTATTTAGGAGCAGGCTTTGACCACAGCTTCTGGACGAACTCTCTTTGTGTTGAGAGAATTAAACTTCATCCCAAAATTTTTTGGTGGCATGTGAACTTTAAAGTATTCAATGTAAATGTACAGTTTAAAGTCAAATACAATGGTTGGCATGTGACACATGATTTTACTTTTATTTGCTCAAAGAAATTCTATTTCAAAAAACCCTACAAGGTCTCTCTCTATCAGTTAGTATGCTTTTTCCACTTTTACATCACAAGTCCACAAAACATTTTGAACGCTTGAGTTGTCAGAGACACACACAGACCTGTCCTAGATTCAACACTGAGCGTAGCCTGATCCTGGTTTGAGAATCTTGAGCTGTGTTTGTGCTTTTTGCTTCTTGCTTGCAGCCTCATAAAATCCACATGAATCCATGTGAGTGCAGTGCAGCGCACATTGCACTGTAGCTATACACTGTAAAAAAAAATATTCTGTGCATTTATTTTAGTTTTAAATGTAGATAAAATATTGTGTATTTTAACACATGTTGTACATTAAAATAAAATTAGTAGCAATAATAATAATAGTAATAACTTTTTTTATCATCATTTGTATTTAGACAACCCCTCCCATGAGTGATATGGATAGAGATATCCGTCTAG
>NW_024583107.1:52353-79560 GCF_018398535.1 Haplochromis burtoni | reverse complement strand
ATTGTTTTTTTGTACTTTTTATATTTTACATTTATATTTATTATTGAAACTTGCACCAAGGGAGTGGCACTCCAATTTCGTTGTACTCTGTACAATGACAATAAAGGCTATTCTATTCTATTCTAGTCAGAATTCTGACTTTTTTCTCAGATTTTTTTCCAGTGGCCCTAATCCTCTTCCGTAGTAAAGTAACAGCTCTGTTCTGTAAAATATATGTGAAACTGTCAAAGACGTGTTTTGGTTTGTGTGCAGCTAAGTAAATGAAAGTCGTAAGAGTCCTGTGCTCTTCTGTGAATGTTTCCTCTCTAGTTACAGTAACAGAATCTTCTTTCTTTCCAATAAAAACCTGCTTGTATTTCATGCTCCACAAAAACCTGCATACACAGCTTTTACAACCTCGACCCTGTCGTCACTGATCTATACAAAGTAATCCACCAAGGTCCCACTTGAATTTTTAGAATAGAAAAGAAGTAAAAATCAAGTCAAAAGCAGACATTCATTCATGGTTTCACCATAATTGGAAAACATTCCAGACCGAATTGAAATTGTTTTGTTTGAAAGCTGTTTTTTAAACAATATTTAATACTTTGCAACTTGAGTTGGTTTGTGTGCAGCCTGACTGATTGTTGGTAGGCACAGAACTATGAAACAGAACATAATAAACAGTCTTCACCAGTCACAATAGTGGAGCTGGTACAGTTTTTACTTTGTGTTTGTGTGTCCTGTATATTATCCGACCCAGGAATACTGAGTACTTATATAGCCAGCGATGATCTTGCTATGAAATTGCACCAGCCATGACACCCTTCAATATACTGATTGATGACAACTCGAGTCATTACAACATTATTACGTGAATTCCTGCTCCAGATGCGTGTCTCCATGAACATAACAACACCAGCTATGCTGTTGTGGCTGGTAAAAATTTACTAACGACCTCTGACTACTCATGGATGTGAACTTCAGGATGCTGACAGGTATTACAGTTATATGGATGCTTCAGGCAGAGATCCCAGTTTGTGTTTTTGGAGTTGGGCTTCCAGTGTTTCTTCATTTTTTAAAAATTGGGTCATTTAAAAAAAAAAGAAATCATAAACATACCTCAAATGTTGTCCTCTGGATGGCTTGTAAATGCTTCAGGTGCAGCAGACAAACACAGACAAAAAACTTGGTGAATAAGGATCAGCATCTTCGAATTATGTGTTTTAAAGGTACGCTACAGAATCTGATGGCAAAAGAACAAAGATGTATGACACATGAGTGCTTCTGCCATGTGTCTCTCAATATAATCCTTAAAAAACCTCTAAATATAGCTGTGATTTTCAGTGTATGCCTGTATGTTTCCCCAGTGCTGCATAATAAATCAGACCCACTTCCTCTATAAACTCATAATACTAGTGTCTGTAAGTCTTCTCTGCAACTCTGTGTATCCTCACTATCTGACAGCGCTGCGCTTTAAAACGCTCATGATGAGACATTCATCAAGGCTGGAGGAATATTGTTACAAAACAATAAAACAGTGTTTTTATTGATTTTTCTGTCACTTTCAGTTTGTCGTTATGAGAAACAGTAACCACTGAAAACAAAGCCAACACATGTCACTGACAGAAAAAAGGCAGTAATGTATTATGCAGAAGATTTAAGAACTAAAGTGCAGATGCTTCCAAAACCAGTATATTGAGTCGTTTTCATTTTTATTTCAGTTAATTTTAAAGTGCAACAATTAGAAAAAAGCTACTTCAATTTGCTGCCATTAAAGTTCTCATGTCAGCTTTTGAAGCTGCAGCACTCGATATGAAGTTTTGAGAATCATGGGGAAACGTGCCACAGCTCTGTGCATTTAAGCCAGCGGTCCCCAACCTTTGTTGCACCACGGACCGGTGTAATGTCAGACAATATTTTCACGGACCGGCCTTTAAGGTGCCGGTCCGTGAAACAAAATAAAATAATACGACCTCGACCAAAACTGTGGTATTTTGTAAATATAATAATAAACACGAATTCACTGTGTAATTGTGTAACTTTATTAGCAGCGTCCTCCTGAAATGCACCAACAACATTGAGAGTAACATCCTCCTCTCTGCCCCTTAATGCTCTCTGGTCGCTATGGTTACGCGTAAATAGTTCTTTCAAAATAAGACGCACAACTACAACACGGGAAAAGACCCAGGGAAACCCAGTTAACGATAAAAACCCTGAAACCATAAATTTCACACCCGAGCCTCAACTCTCACGGCCCAGAGCCAAACGACTCACGGACCGGTACCGGCTTCCCCATTGAATGTATTCGATGCATCGTGGGAAGCCCCCAGCAGCCTAAGCTTATTGGAGCATAACTAAAGGAGGGTCCAGGATCACCTGATCAAAATCCCAAGTCCAACACTGGAAGGTGGTTCCACAGAAGAGGCGTCTGAAGGTTCTGCCTCCCATTCTACTTTTGAATACCAGAGGAACCACAAGAATCCAGCAGCTTCTGAGTGAATTGTGGTATCATGGTGATATGGTACTATGAGACCTTTAAAATAAGATGGGGCCTGATTATTCAAGCCCTTGCATGTGAGATGAAGGATTTTAAATGGAATTGAATGTAACAGTGAGCCAATGAAGAGAAACCAAGTCGGGAGAAATATGCTCTCTTTCTCTTGCATGTTTTCTGTCTTATTACTTTAGACTCGTGATTTTTGGATTGGGGCACCAGGGGGCATCAAATCATTTGTTCATCATTGTTAACCATCCCTTTCACATAATAATACTTAAGTCTCTTATGCACAGTCCTTTGCTTTGGATGGTTCAGCCTGGGTATTTAAACTCATCTACCTTCATGTTCTCTACGCCTTGCACACTTTCTGCTCCTCACATTTTCAAAACAGGCTTGTTCCTTTCGTTGTTGTTGTTTTTCCATCACTGTGTGCCTTTAAACATCAAACCAATTCCAGCCTAAATGGAGGGAACATGATGCATATAAGACAATCCTACTGGGTATCCGTCATCAAGGCGTATCACATACAAAGGGATGAAAGAAGGAAAAACATAATTATTAGACTCCTCTTTGACCTCATCTATCAACCAGACCAATCAGAGTCACTCCCACCTTAAACCCATGTGTCGCTCCTGCCCCACACCCCACCACACTCATACATGTCCTGCACAAGCCTCACATACTTCTGCCGCTCCTGACTTCCTCATGCAGTACCACAGTTTTTCTCTTAGCAGCCCCTCACAGACTTCCTGTAGATGCACAAAGACATTGTCTTGAACACTACTTTTTCTTCTGACACACTTTGAGTACCGGTATCACGATGTGGGTGTGTGTATGTGTGCGTATATCATATTAAAGTAACAACAATCCGTCAAAGGCTATTACAATGTTAATGTCATTACAATGACATTAATGATGTCATTAATGCACTAGTATTATCTCATCTAGAGTACTGTTTGATCATTTGGTCAGCAGCTAATAAGACAGATCTGAACAGACTTCAGTTAGTCCAAAATAGGGCGGCCAGATTGGTGTTAAGGTTAATATTATACAGATATTGATAAAATGCACGATAAACTTTCTTGGCTTTCTGTACAAGCTAAATTATACTATGGTTTACTTGTATTTTTAAAGAAAGCAATACTGGCAAACACACCACACTTTTTTATGCTCAGTTGCAGCATCCAGATGAAATACATAATCATGCTACACGATTCTCAACTAACCACAATTTAGTAACTCCTTGAGTTACTAAATTGTAACTTTTTGAAAAACTCTGTTATATTTAGAGCATCTTTTCAGTGGAATAAGTTGCCTTATGCAATTAGAGAAGTGGCTTCTATTCATAATTTTAAAAATCACCTAAAAGCCTATTTAGGCAGTTTTTAATTTATTTGTAAATATTGTGAGAGGGTAATGTCACTTGTAATGGAAATTGTGTATTTTGTTTGAGATGGTTTTTTATAATTTTTAATATTTACATGCTTATATTTTCAGAATTGTAAAACCTTATTGTGGATGTAAGAGCCAAATTATGTGGACATTTTGCATCCAACTCATTGTGTAACATTTTATTCGGTGGTATTTGATGGTTTGGGCCCCAGGAAGACTAGCATCGATGCCCCGGCTAGCTTCTCAGTTTTCTGATAGTTCAGTGGAATCCTAGTTGTACAAATATTAGGTAGTTTAAAAAGTCCAAAAAGGTTGTACATTTACTTCAGATGAAATTCAGTTTATAATTTAGGGTTCTGTCTAGTTCCTGGTAGACTGTTTCACAGTTTCAATCTAGTACTTTAAGAGAAACAGAAATTATGTTATTCTATTAAATGAACACTATAGGCAGGACAGGGCTGATAACGTTTTCCATCTACCTCTAGCATTAGCTTTGTTATTAGCCATTGCCACTAGCTGCTGTCTTATTCATGGCATGGAGTCGATCCTGTTCTGCACACCCATTCATTTTGTTTTAAGACTCCTCGCTGTACCTTTGGCTGAAGACAAATCTATATAAATCTTGCTGGATGTGTGGAGAATGAATTCGGCGCTGATCAGACACCTACATGACGGTGCTTCATGAGGAATAAGAATCTACTGAAAGTGTGTCAAACTATCCCATAGCTCTGTATATCCACACACCGCCTTACTGCAGACACACATTCTAATTCACATTACTGTAGTTCTTTGGTTCTGATGTTTTTAATGTTCATAAAACTGATAAAATATGACAGAGCTCAGGTAAAACTATTGCTGACTGACTGTTTGAGGGTTTTGACTTATCTTACAGTTTAATCCTAAGGAATATCAGATGGAAGCTTGAATGTATCTGCTGAAATTGAATTAATTAGAGGAAGTGAGTTCTCTGCAGTTTTGGTGTCCTTAGGTGCATTTGACTACAAGGTGATGATTAAGACGTTGTGGTGAAGCACTTGGATAAAACTAAAGTGTGAGAGTCGAAGCATACAAGAACATACATTTTCTGCTCTTGTTTTCCTAGAAGGAAATGAATGAAATCTTCTTCTCACTGTTCAACTTCATTTATTTAATAAATATTTGTTTTTTTATGTCTTTGTCTTAAAACAGGCATTCTGAGGTCCGTTCACCATCCTCCAATAGTGGGTCATTTTTTCCTGTAATAGAAATCTGTTTGACAGCATTTCACCATCCATCACACCCAGTCTTGTTCAAGGTAAGCAGCACCATAGGTACCACTTCATTATTCTGATATTTGTAATAATCTAATGAGGCAATACTTTAAAATTCAACCCTTGTTATGCCAGTTTTTGTTTAGCTTTGGGTATATATTAAAATAAAAATACTTAAACAGTGTGTTGGTTGCTTTCAGAGTTAGAGGTCATGTGTGTGCTCTGTATATTGATTGGTCTGGGTCATGTTTACCTTTGCCACATATAAGCATTAGCATTATGGGATAGGATAAAATACCAGTATGGAAATATACTGTATTGGTCCTGTGTCAATATTTTATTGATCGACTGCTTTAGGACTCCTTGTGCTTGCCCTAATAATATGAATGAATGTAAAGTGAAAGGAAGCACACTATATTGGTAAAGAAAAGGAGTATAAAATATTATGAAGATACACAGTATCACTACACAGCAGTTTTTCAGCGCTTTTTATATTTGAGGACAAACATCCATCCTTTTTCTGCCTCTTATCCGGGTTCGGGTCGCGGGAGTAGCAGCCTGAGCAGAGAAGGCCAGAAGGCCAAACTCCTCACCGCATCTCTAAGAGAGGCCAGCCACTCTCTGCTCTGCTGCCTGGTCTTTACTCTGGATAATCACGTTTTGTAGGGGGGTAAAATCCAATTTCAGTTACGCCCTCAAGTCTTTTTGAGTATGATGCTACAAGCTTGACATCCCTTTTTTGGGCAGTTTCTCCTGTTCTCCTTTATGGATCCTCTTAAGCACTTTAATTTTGGACGGGGAGCACACAGCTATCTCCGTATCTCTTCAGAGATGTTCAATCAGGTTCAAGTCTGGGCTCTGGCTCGCCCACTCAAGGATATTCACAGAGTGGTCCTGAGGGCACTCCTTTGTTATCTTGGCTGTGTGCTTAGGGCAGAAATGGTTTCAGCATCGTTCCGCAGATCTGTGTCCTGAAACATTCCCGTACTGGAGGTCTACAAACAGTTCCTCATACTTCATCACTTGGTTTGAACTCTGACATGCTCTGTCAACTCTGGGACCTTATATAGAAAGATGCCTTTCCGAATCATGTCCAACCAACTGGATTTGTCACAGGCGAAACATCTGACAGGTGATCAGCGGAGACAGGATGGACCTGAGCTCAATTTTGAGTGTCATGGCAAAGGCTGGAAATGCTTATGTACGTGTTATATTTTTGTTTTTATTTTTAATGCGTTTGCAACAATTTTAAGCAATTAAAAACAAACTTATGGAGTTTTGTGTGAAATGAATTGATTCCATTTGGAATGAGGAGTAACAAAATGTAATTAGTGGGTTTATGTGTTTTTCTGTAATGTTACCAGCAGAATGATGGAGGGATTATAAAGCACAGAAGGGAATAAACTGGGTGACAGACCCATGTAGCATGAGAGTCACTCCTACTGAACAGGTGTCTCCATGTTACAAAAGAAAACAGCACCAGGGAAGAAAACCTCAGCTTTGTTGTTTCATCCATTTTTAAGTTTGTATGTTTTTCTTGTTATTACACTCGAGCAATTTGTCCCATCTCGGATGTGAGTGATGTAGCTGTGGACATTAAACTAATGTCATCACTGTCCATTCATTATTCACTGTTTCGGTGTAGTCACAGCTGTCTGCAACAATGTCCACATAGCAGACACCTGTAAAAAACACAAACTTGCTTGTCTGACTTCTCAGCATCTTCTCATGGCACGGCTCATATCACACTAATGGGAATGCTCCACCAGTTGTCCACAAACGAACATTCAATTGTCATTCTTTTACATGACAGCGTGGCTGGGAGAAATTGGTTTGCAACACCTCCGTCACTCATTTATCCATTCATCATCACCGTGATTTTCCCGGGCTGTCAGTGTGTGCGCCTCTGAAAAGGCCTGATGTCATGAGGAAAGGGTCTGCTGTTGAATTTTATGTCACTATCATCCCACAGCTGCCATCAACAATGCTCCCAGAAAACATTAATTGTGCAAACACCCAGAGGATGTAGGCTCCTGGGTGGAGACGTTCATCCTCTCAGGCTGCTAAGAATTTAGACTGACAGGAAAAACTCGTGGTAATCATTGTGCTGGATATTCTTTTTTTGCATTGAATTGTACCATTGCATAACAAAGGTGATACATCTAGCGGTGAGAAGTGACACTAAATTACTGTTAGTGTAATTTATGGGCACTGAAATTCTGCAATTTCTGCATTTTTAGGGAATAATTGACAGTTTCCTTTATGGTTGTAGTGACAGACACACAACCCTACAATGAGTTGTTGCGTTTCCTCAATGGTGTTCTCAGCATTGCAAGCTTGCTCTACTATTTAATTTTGCACAGTACAGGAGATTTCTGCATTTCTACGCTCTTTTCTTTTGATATGTATTCATCTGTCTTTCCCGTGCTGTACAGAAAATTACAGTGGACCGCCCCAAACACAACTTTAGCTACCTTGTGAATTGGTTGTTATATCGTTCTCATCTTAAGAAATGTTAGTATTTACTCCTCGTTGTGCTTTTCTTGTTTGCGTGCACTGAATCTGACATCGAGTTGTCGTTCTGGCATGTGTCAGTTTTTCAGCACGTGTCACAGATATTTATCGTAATTACACTAGTTTGAACACACTCCCTAAATAATCATACGTTGAACAGTTGCAAAGTCTGTTTCAATGCAAAGCATTTTTGTTTAGAGGGAAGAGTGAATGGTAGATGTTCACTTTCATACATAAATAAATAAAGACAAGAAGTTGTGGTGTTTTTAGAGCAAAATCAGCCACTGGAGTGTCTTTGAAGTTTTTCATGAATGTCTTTGTTAAAGTTGAGTTGAATGATACAAAACCAACTGACTGTTTATGTGATCATACGTGAAAACGCTGAGCTACAGTAACACAGTAACCTTTCTTTATGTGTCTGTCTTCTCCTTCTCATGCTTAAAGTGAAATTACAAGTCAGACACTCAAAAGACACCAGTGTATCTTACCTATTATATCCAATATTAGGGTTTGAGAAAGCATGTTTTTTGATTGATTTATATATGTTACTGTTGGGCTTTATGGGCTCCCTTACAGGAATCCCTGCTGCTCGTTGAATAGGAGGGTTAGCTTTCCTATACCCCAGAAAACCTGTTCTAATTCTGCTCAATATGCTACGTACCATTCATTTGAACATGTTTCTCTGCCATTGCTATAACAAGCCAGCCCAGCTAAGACGAGCCTATTTTATCCCCAATTCAATCTCCAAAGATTCAGAACAAGCACAGCAAAAATCATTACGAGGGTGGTTTTGTGTAACCCTGTACGTGGTGGAGGGAAAATCTCAGAACTACACCATTATTCTCCTTAAATATTAAAATTCACTTTGTGTGTCAGAAGCTATATCCGCATGTGTTTCTGTAAGTTACACAGTTACAGTGAGCTGTTGAGACCATCATGTATTTGGGCCTCAGCTAGTTGAATGACATCATTTGAAATTTTGGGTGGAAATGAGTGTAGATTATATACACTTGTCAGTTATGTATTTAAAAAATGTTAATCTCGGTAGTGTTCTATAACTGTTGCTCTCAAAATATCCTTTGAAATCCAGTGCAGAAGAGACAAAAAGCAGCATAGACGTGTTAAAAGTTATCAAAACATAAAGTATAAATGGTGAACTCGTGTTCCTCACTGTTTTCGTTTCCTTCCCTGAGGACAGAAGGAGGAACCGAGGGAGGAGGAGGACGATGGCTACCGATGGAGTTTCTCCCCAAGCTCTGCTGTGGCTCAGCCTGAGCGGTTTGAGCTCCCTGGTGTCACCCCTAAACCCCGATGATCCCAATGTGTGCAGCCACTGGGAGAGGTACGTTTCCCCAGTTCAGTCTCTTCAATATTCAAAATGATATTTAACAAAAGAAATACTGCAGTGAACTAATGGACTGCCGCCACAAATCAAAGCTGAGGGTTTGCCAATAATCAAATGCAAAAGGGAAAAGGTTTACTCCTGGGGACATATCGAGGCTGTAAATTCAAAGAGATGGTAATGTGACTGCTTGAGTGGTCCCAGCACTCAGCAGTATGTTGGGTAAAAACACAATGCTGTTTCTGATGAGAGCTACGGAGAGTGCAGGTGCTGTGATCGATAATGTCTCTGTGTAATCAGTAGGAATTGTGCAAATGGATATTACTGCTGATGATTATTACAGCTTTGACTTCTCGCTAAAGGTTAGACTCAGTTCAGTAACCTTTGTTCAACACAATGAAAACACAGAGTGAGCTCGCTGCCAGCTACGGAGGGTAAGGAAGATGAGTTTCTTGATAACAACCTGAGCGGTTGTGAACTTTAAGGAGAGTAAATGTTTTTTCCCCAGATGACTCAATGGCTATTAAAAGTTTTTCATATTTAAAAATCAGATTTATTCTAACCGTTGTATTTATAATGAGATCAGTGCTTGACATCCTAATAACCTGCTTTTGGATATCATTGACTAGTTGAGGAAAGAAAAAGGTTTCTATTGTGAAGTTGGACTTACATTTATGTTATATTTGATGTTTGCAGTTAATACAAAAACGTATTTTAATATATTACATTTAATATTCGTGTATTCGATAATGACACAAGTTTATCCAGAATTAGAAATTCATCCTGTCAAGCTGTTTTTTCCCTGTTCCTCTAGTTATGCAGTGACTGTGCAGGAGTCTTATGCCCATCCATTTGACCAGGTTTACTACACCCGATGCACCGACATCCTCAACTGGTTCAAATGCACGAGACACAGGTATGCACAAAGCAACTCTCTTTGTTTGCAGTATTTTACTGTTTTAATTCCTTTAACATTTAATATTTTAGGGATTTTAAAAGAAGCTTTTTCATCTGCTAATTTTGTTCTGCCTGAAAAAATACAAAGAATTATTTCACTGTAAGACTACAAATGTGAAAGTAAAAATACTAGAAATGAAAGTTCCAAAGTTTTCTTTGGTCATTTTAGCCTTTTTGGCCAGGGTGAAGGGAGTATCTGCCATCAAACAAGAAGACAGCCGCATGTAGCTATGATGATGTTTGCTAGTTCACCTTACATGCATTAATGTAATAACGTGGTTAGCCTACTCAACGTAAATTACACACGAACAACATGAAGCTACTCACGCAGAGAAGAACGGCTGCTGCTGCATCATCATCCTCATCATTTCTGCTACACTGGCAGGGCTAGGGGCCAGGACTCTATTCTTCGGGTTTTTGGGGGATGTTGCTCCGGGTCCGATAACTGGCAACCCACCCGACGTGCACGGTGTGAGGTCTCGCAGCAAGCTATCAAATACGGCGCATTTCTCGGCTTTTAAAAAAAACGCTATGCGTCGCCAGTGTTTCATCGGATTCTTGGTGTTACCTCCTTTGACAGTATCACAGTATCAGCTTAAAGCACTTGTTGCTGCTGAGTTTGCATATTTTGCTGTGAAGTACAGCCAGACTTTTGACCGCTTCGCCTTGGACATTTTTAATCTGTAGCTCTGCTCTAACAGAACGTACGTACCTGGCCCCGCCTACTATCCTCGGAAACGTAAAATGATTGGCTAGAAGTGTATCACAGCTCAGGAAAAAAAAGCACCGAAATAAAGCACCGAAATGTGCGCTGCTTTTCGGTCTGGTTACTACCGTTTATGTCAGAACCGGTGCCATCATGGCACCGGACACCGGTACCCATCCCTACTTAACAATCTTAAAAATAACTTTTAATCAGATTCTTTTGATCAGGAATAACAATGCTGGACTAAACTAAACAAAACTAAACTCATCGTATTAGCTGTAGCTGATGTTAAGTCAAAGCTCAGGATTCTGATATCACCAACAAATTGCATTATGGGACAATTGTCTGAGTTGTAAACATGGACTATACAGAGACAGATGTTGCTTCTGGGTCTAAAACTCGTCAGAAGATGAATCACGATTGGAAGCAGCAGCAAAGAGCTGAGGAAGGTCACTGAGTCAATAATTCATGGCTTAGGTAGTAATTGTCTACCAATTGCTACCATACTGGTAGTGTTGGTCAAGAAACTTGACCACATTTACTTGAAAAAAGTAATCAGTAACTAATTACTGATTACTTCCCCAAAAAGTAATCCTGTTACTTTACTGATTACTTATTTTCAAAAGTAATTAATTACTTAGTTACTTTTTAAAAACACGATTTACAACCTGAAGAGGTGATAAAGCGATAGATCTTTCAGCCCAATTCTACTTTTTCTGCATAATCCATCATACAAAATGTAATCAAATGGAAAAGTCTCTTTTTAAAACTTGTTTTATTAGTTTTAATCTTTTAACTTTATGCATCAAGCAAAAATTTAATTATATGCAACATTCTCTGACTGGAAGAAATTAGTTTAACATTTAAACCTATTTTCTGCACATTCCAGCACATAAAATAAAATATTTTTTGTGTTTACACTCAGTCTTTCAAATAGATGCAAGTAAAACACAGCAGAAAATAAATAAAGTCAAAGACTCAGCGGTCCTGTTGCTCTATTTTCACCTGTAAAGCAGGAGTGGGGTAGGCGGAGGGTTACCCTGGTGCAGGTGTGCCGCGGTCAGTGGAAGAATCCGCGAGTTTCTCTGTGAGTTTCCCATTACGTCGTAGCTACTCGGTGCTTGTTGGAAGTTTAGGGGTTTTTTCGCTGTAAAAAGAAGTTTTCTTCCCACGCACAGCGGACACTAATGTTTTTGTCACTTTTTATGGAATCAAACTCAAAGTAAGGTCAGTACTTCCACGCTTTAAACGCTGCACGCTCATACTCTCTCTGCACTCGATATTGATCCATTGTTGATCTGCACACAGTAATGCAGCGTTCCTACGGGAAAGTAACGGTAATCTAATTACCGTTTTTGCAATAGTAATCCCTTACTTTACTCGTTACTTGAAAAAAGTAATTGGATTACAGTAACGCGTTACATCTCTGCTGGTAAGTAATAATAGTAACACATTCAAGTGTTTTATTTACATTCAACAGGATTTATGCTATGTTACACACCTTAGATGTGACGGTTATCTTTGCTGTAGCAACACGACAGCACAGTCAGAATCAAAGAGAGACTTTATATGTTTTCTAAAAAAAGGGTTTAAACTGACAGACTGACACAATCAGCTACAGAGTAACATTTCAGTGAGATATATGAACTTATCTGAAATATCTGGTATTATGTGAAAAATCTGCCAAGTGTGGTCACCATAAACCGTGAGATCAGTATCTCCAAAAATAAAGTGAACGTAGTTTGGCTCGTTTAAATGGCACTCCTCGTTTGCTTTAGCTATGTTCAACGGCCACTACAGCTGGAAACAACTTAAATTGAAAATATGATATTTAGTTTTTCACTGAAATAAAATACAGCAACACTGCATTACTTAAACTTCTCATGTACATTTCTAACATTTTAAGTCATTGGTCAATACCTCATTACTTTATGGCTTTATATATAAAACACATTTTAGATATGAGTAGATATCACATCTACTTATATATACAGTATATAGTCATAGTCTCTTGATGCTGAGAGCAGCTCGGTTGCTGACAAACAGAGTTTGCATTGCACGGTCAGTAAGAAATGCATTCCTGCCCGTGCACTGCTGGCTCTGTTGTGCGGGCGCCGGGTCTATTGTGTAACTGACGCCACCAAAATTAACAGGAAGCTTGCATTAGAGCCTCTTATTTTGTGTTTTGTTTGGGTTTACGGCAATGCGTGAAATTACCAAAATTAGACAGAGGATAGCCTAACATAGGAAACGGACAAGAACACCTTGTAATCCACTTATTTCAACAAAGTAACTGTATTCTAATGATCACCCTTTTAAACGGTAACTGTAACACAATACAGTTACTCATATTATTGTAAATACGTAACGTCGGTACATGTATTCTGTTACTTCCCAACATTCTGATGAGCAACTGTTGGCATATCAGCTTCGATAATAATAATAACAATAATAATAATGGATTGCATTTATATAGCACTTTTCGGTGCCCTCAAAGTGCTTTACAATACCACTATTCATTCACTCTCACACACTGGTGGAGGCAGCTACAGTTGTAGCCACAGCTGCCCTGGGGCAGACTGACAGAAGCGAGGCTGCCATATCGCGCCATCGGCCCCTCTGGCCATCACCAGTAGGCGGAGTGTCTTGCCCAAGGACACAACGACCAGGACTGTCCAAGCCGGGGCTCGAACCGGCAACCTTCCGGTTACAAGACAAACTGCCAACTCTTGAGCCACGATCGCCCCATGATGACCACATCAAGCTTTGTAGCCACTAGTTTAGTTTATCTAAGAGCTGATTCGTTTAGCTTAAACTGAAATATTAGAAAACATCCTTGTCCTTGAACGAGTGGAGAAACTCCCCTAAACATTTAAGTGCTGCTCATCCTTTATAAGTGCAGTGACTACTGTGTTCTTAAGCGACCTTTGAGTGACAATGCTGAGTGATGACATGTTCAAAGGCTTGTTGTGGGATGTTCTGGTGAAAGTGCATTCACACGATCATTTTCTGTTGTTGTGAAAATAATTCACTGCAAGCTTACATTTTTTGTTTTATACATCAGTGTGGTCAGCGCCACACATCTTTTAACATTAATACCTTTACTGTGTTTATGTCACTTGCACAGGATCAGCTACAAGACCGCCTATAGGAGAGGTGTAAGGACCATGTACAGACGACGCTCTCAGTGTTGTCCAGGCTTCTATGAAAGTGGAGAACTGTGTGTTCGTAAGTCCTGCAGATTCCTTAACACCATTTTAGCCTTTGTGTCTTTTCTACAACCGGAGTAAATCACGTTACCTCAAACGGATTCAGTTCAATTCAGTTTTATTTTTACAATCAAATCACAACAACAGATGTTAATGAGTTTGTAAACTCATTACTACAAACCACATGACAATGTTCAGTCTGCTCACAGGGCAGATGTGCCTGGAGTGGGAGCAACAAAAGTAAATAGAGGAAGAAGTTGGTGAGTTCTTAACTATTGAAGAACACGGCGAATGTACGTTCATTAGACGGCTACATACAGTCCTTTGCACATCTACAGTCCCTATCCACATCGAGAATGTAAAGCATGCGAGGCATGCTTTTTAGCTCAAACTTGTAATGCAGACCTGTTAGTTGGTGAAGATCAAGGTTGGGTTACGTTCACACTGTAAACGAATTGCTCTGGAGTCCAGATAAAACTGTACCAAGACTATCCGGTTTGTTTGGTCTGGACCTAAGTGCAATTACTTTGTTCATAGCTACACAAATGAATCAAACCAAGGGTGAAAATGAACCACTTTGATATAAACAGACAAAATACTCCAGGTCTGTAAACAACCTAGCTCACACCTAGGGATGGGTATCGAAACCCGGTTCTTGTTGAGAACCGGTTCCCACTGTTTCAATTCCTTGGAAGTGTTTGCCATTTTTGCAAACGATTCCCTTATCGATTCCAGTCGCCCCGAATGACGTCACCACGTTGCGGAGCGTCATTTACCTGGCAGGAAACACGCCGACTAAGCGGCTCAAACGCTCAAAAGTTTGGTTATACTTTACGAGAACGGATGCAACAGGGCAACTTGCAATACTTGCAAAGTAGATATTTCATCTAAGGCAGGAAACACTACGAATATGCAAAAGCATTTGCTCACAAAACACGCGATGACCTTAAATGAATGTCGTGTTTTTAATTCCGCTCCGGACTCGTGAATCTCAACCCAGCAGCAGCAGTAACGTTTGCACGTCCTCTCCCGTTAATGCGGCAGGTAAATAATCAACTAACAGTGCATATTATGTTAGTGCGATCTGCCTTATTACAAACCTGCCATTACTGTGCATTTAGTGACCATGATGAGACAGAGTCTGGCTCAGATGCTGGCAGCTCTCGCTGCAGTCTGCCGGTAGCGTCTCCTTTCAGGCAGGATAGACGAATGTCACCGAGCAGAGACTCAGTTTGTGGTCAAAGGCTTGCACCCGTTTGCCACAGCAGATGACTTTCAGTAAGTGAATGTGTTTAATTGTAGGCAGGGACATTACTGGATATTCTTGTGTAATTGCTACAGAATAATTTATGGTATACTTTCTTATTGCTACAGAAGAATATTTATTTTATTATTTTACATTTACAATTTTTCCCCGGGGACCCTGTGACACCCGTTGAAGAGCCATAGGCTGGATCTCTTAAGACCTCACTGCTGGGTTTGTAAGGCCATGTTACTCCTAAATTTCTATCTTGTTCAAAGAGAAGATATAAAAGAAAGTTCTAAGCTAATCGACCTTAGTGTTCTCCTTTTTTAAAAAGAATCGATAAAGAATTGAATCATTAAACAGAATCGAAAATGGAATCGTGAAAATCTTATCAGTACCCATCCCTACTCAAAGTGTGCATTTTTGTGTTTAACAGACTAAGTCCGTCTACACTAGAAGAGTTTTATATAGATGCCACACCATTTACCTGTGACATGTCATGGTCCTGGGTCGGTGACCCAGTGTTTTGAGTTTTGTACATTTATTTTTGATCTCATCATGGTTCATGAATATTAGGGTTTTGGTTTCTGTTTTGCATTTCTAGAGCTCTAGTTCTCCTGGGTTTGTGATTTCTAGTTCTTAGGTTTAGTTCTGCCCTCGTGTTTATTCTCTTGTTCCCCAGTCAGTCATGTCTCATGTCCTTCCTATCCTTGTACTCGGCGTTCCCTCTGTTCAGTGTCTAGTCTGTGTCTGCCGCATGCTTCCTGTTTTATTTTGACAGTCCTGCTCCGTGTTCAGCCTCTGTTCCCCGTCTCGTCTGGGTAATTAGTACCAGCTGTGCCTCCCATTTCCTGATTACTCCGTCTTGTATTTCAGTCCTCTGTCATCCCCTGCTCTGCGTTGCATTATACCCTCTTTGTGCTGTGTCTCCTCCCTTCGCGTCCTGAGTATTCTTAGTTTCTAGGTTCCTGTTCTCCGGTTTTAGTCCTGCATTTGTGGTTTTGGTTTGTTTTTGTCACGTTTACTGCTATCAAGAGTTTCTCCAGCAATAAAGCTAAGTTAAATCTCTGTTTGTGAATCCGGCATTTTGGGTTCCATGGTCTACTGCGTCGATATGGACATGATGTATTTTTATTTATTATATTTTAATTAATTTTACTCCCCAAACGAATGCGCACAGTGGTAAAATGCAAACTTCATCCAGGACAGAAACAACTGCTAACATGCTAACACAAAGGTATTAAGCTAGCCAAGAACCCAGAGTGCCGTTAAAGCTGAGCATACTGACACTAAGTAACCGGGTAATAAAAGTGGTGATGAGCAGTCAGACTGCAGGCTCTGCTCATTTTTCTACAGTAGAGTCACTGTGGTGACGAGTTTACACTCTTTGTGTTGGTTTTCATCTTTGCTTTGTGCTGACGGCTTTGTGTTCATACCCAAATACTCCTAGAACGATCACACGGTTGTCCTAATAATTTGTGTTGGTGTGTGGGGCCTCTAGGTTTATATTGTTAATTGGTAATTATGAGACCGTGTGTTTCATATCATTTTACAGAGAAACATGATGTAAAAGCAATGTAATGGCTAGTATAATGAATTACTGTCTCCAGTGAATAACTAAGTCACATACTGCATTACTTTAAAGAAAAGCGTTCTGTGTAATACATGACCTTTAAAAACCCAATGAGAATTTATAAGAGAATCAACAACGAATCGAGTCGATAAGTGATATCGATATTGAAATCACAATCACTAGATTCGTATAAATTCCCATCAGTGATTATAGTCCACATAAATGACTGAACATGTGTCACATTTTTCCTGCTAGTTTCTTCTTAGACGCAAAATATAGATGCTATAAAAACCCAGCAAAAACACACTGTGGTTGATCAAAACCAAAAATGTTTGTTTGTTATCAGACAGCGCTTTCTCCTTAATATTCCAACCGCAAGAGAACATGTGTTATGCATAACGTGTCAGTGACAAACAAAACCATTTTCCTGTCATATGCATTGTTATTTTCAAACTTTTTCCACTTGATGCACGCACACAGTATGCAGGCTTGTTAAAATTGCAGTGTACCTTGTGGAACAGTCGTTCAATCTCAGTAGTTATCTTTTCACAGTTACCTATATCTGCTGTCAAAATGAAGATCAGTCGAGCTCTGTAACAAAGTCAATGTATTTCTACCCAAAGTGTGACCACAAGCAGCTGGAAGGAAACCTGGTAAAAGAAAAAAGAAAGACACTGAGCAAAATCTCAAACAAACTGCAAAATGTTTCTCTAGACATCAGGCAGCTCTGAAAACTGCAAATCGAAACTGTTTTCAGAGCTACGTTTGTTAGTTGTCTTTGGTCATTTGGGTGAATTCATCAGGTGAATCAAATAATTTTGCATTCAAGTTGAAGAGAACCTTCATTCAGTATGTGTGTAAAAGATTGGCCTTATCATCTAGCTGTGTTCCCCGCTTCATGGGAACAGTCCATTACACAATGATTTCTGTCTGAAGCTCAAACTTTGCCAGTCAAAGTAAATAACAGCTCTTCAATCAGTTAAAAACAAACAATTAAACTGAGCAGATGAAACAACAGATGTTGTTTTCAGATCTACATGTGCACGATTCTTTATTTAAGTGTGAATCCAGTCTCATTAAGCTTCTGCTCTTAATTGTTAAAGAAGAATCCCACAACATGCTCTCCTGGTTCTGTCACACATCTACTTATGTCATCACGTCTGACAGTTGTTCAGACAAAGAATCAACTGAAATCCTTCGTGTTTTTACATTTTTTCATGATTAAAATGCAATTAAAAGTGATCCTAAAAAGACTTTTATTGAATTGTGTTCACATGTTTTAATTAATAAGGGTAAAAAGTTGCAACCTCACAGTGTTGTAATCAGCAAAGCATAATCTCCACCGGGGTTTTTAAATGGCCTTGTTTCCATTTGCATGCAGTGTGGCACTACTATATACAGCTTTCTTTAGTTCAGTGTGAACAAGCAAAGGCCGCAGAATAACTGGGCCCTCAAAGGGGCATTAGAGTGCCATCGCTGTGTGAAAGTTTATAAATCCTGGATAACCATGGCAAAACAAAACTGCTTATTTGTTCTGGAATAAATAAAATATATAAACTAAATTTCTAATTTTACTCTTTTTCTCCACTAAAGCCATGCAGTATTCACCAGGATGAACAGAATGCAGTGACTTAATTTTGTGTACCTGTGGCCAACTGGTAAAGACAAAGCCAAGCTAAGTGGCAGAATTACTGTTAACAACAATGCGACCTAGATTTAAAGGGCCTGACAATGCTCCATAATTTATTAACTTTTAGTTGTAAGGAGGAGAGAGCAGTGTGAAGAACAGACTGGGAGCAAAGACAATGCTATGAAACAATTAATGTAATTTCCCCAGAAATAAAAACAAATATACAGTTAAGGTAGCACTGAATGAAAAGATTACATGACTAAAAGTAATAAAACTGGTTAAACAGTTCTCTAAAAGAAAAAGGGTGTGGCGCGAATAAGGCACGGCGGGACCACATATCGTTACTTGCTGCGGCTGCAGCTCACAGGCTGCCAGCCGCACTTGAACCACACCACAAGCACCACACCAACGTGTTTTAACACGGCGGGCGTGATTGCGGATGCCGTGCAGGTGCGTCCACACGGCACCGCAGACCACGCCCCACCACAAAGGGAAATTATTTAAAATTAATATATATGTAAGAATATAGCAGTCCCAAACACACAGAACAACACCAGTCCAGTTAGTACGTGAGCATTTACCACACAGTCCTACACTCTATCCAAGTCCAGTGGCTGGTCTGAAAACCATTTTCTCCTTGTTTCTATAACAGTGTAAACCAGCAGTCCCAACCCCCGGGCCTCGGACCGGTACCGGTCCGTGAGTCGTTTGGTACCAGGCTGCGAGAGTCGAGGCTCAGGTGTGAAATGTCTGGTTTTCAGGGTTTTTATCGGTTTTCAGCGTTATTTTGTTATCGTTGTTATCGTTTACTCGGTTTTCCTGGGTCTTTTCACGTGTGTTATGAATAAATCTTTTTTTTGGTACCGGTACTAGTTTTATTTTGTTGTATTTATCCGCAACACCTTAAAGGGCGGTCCGTGAAAATATTGTCGGGCATAAACCAGTCCGTGGTGCAAAAAAGGTTGGGGACCGCTGCTGTAAACCATAACCGAATAGCAATCCTTCCTCAACTTCTGTCAACTAGTGTCAAGCTTCCTTCTGCAGTTGAAAATTGAAATGAAAAAATGTTATGAGTGTCTAAACCGAAGGCAAGAGAGTGAAACTCAGGTGCACATTCTTTATTAAACCCACACACAGAACAACTTGGAGCTTATGATGGTACCAGGTATGGTGAGAGATCTCCAGTGTTGTATGGAAGAAGGTGGGTTTAGTCAGCTCCTGTGACTGACAGAGGTACAAACTGGAACAAGGAACAAAGACAGTAGTTTACAAAATAAGCCAAGAGACTGGTCTGTTTGTCACAAGGAGCAAGCTGATAAGCTGGTAAAGTCTGAGTGGCTGAGCTGACCTATTTTGTACTTCAACTGACTGGGGTGATTAGACAAGGTGATACAACCGGGGAGTGGAAAAGTCTTCAAACTAAAGAGCAGAGAACGTCTCTGACTTTGAGAATAAAAACACAGACACAGACCAGAGGCTGACTATGATAGAAAAATGCTGCAAAAGCACAGAAAACACAACAGAAGCTGAATAAATCACATTGAAAGTAGAAAAAAATTGGGTCAGTTTATCTGTTCGTCTGTCTTTTTGTTTCACTAGCTGGGCCCACGTCCTCATTATAAGTTTGACAGCGTTTTAGTAGGTAAGAGTCGATGCTTTGACATGAATTGAGCTGCGGTTTGGGGAAGGCCTCGAAGAGGACTGGCAGATCCCCGTGTACTAAATAGAAGTGAAGAAGTTGAAGAATGGAGAGGAAGGAGGGAGGGTGGGAAACGAGAATGATCAGCTTGCAGAACTGGGGGAACACATATAGATGACAGCCGGAAGGAGCGTGTTTGGAGGCGTGGTCCTGCTGCTGAAATTCCCGTACATAATCTCCAACAGCAGTCTAACTGTCGCTTCAACATATCATTTTCAAAGTTTGTGTGAGGGCAGATACCAATAATAGCTCGAGCTGATTTAATAAAATCAGGTGTTGTTCAAGTTCCCAGGTGAAAATCAGTAAAAACTCTGTTAACCATAATTTTTTATGGCACATCGACAAACTTCACAACAATATAATAATTCATCTTATCTTATCTCATCTCATCTCATCTCATCTCATCTCATCTCATCTCATCTCATCTCATCTCATCTTAGGCCTCGGGGGACATGAGTACCTAGGTTGGCTTGACCTTCATTGTTAGTGCTAAAGCTCAGAGTTGACTTGAAAAAATTAGAAACCATATCGACTAATATGTCATATGAAAGGGCACAGAAAGAGTTGTACAACACACTTTACATTTTTTAAATACAGAGTCACAGTGACACAAGAGCAGGCATCATGAAACATCGTGTTCCCCCTCTGAGGGGAACAGCGCTCTCTGAGTGCTCTTCACTCAGTTTGACTTTTCTTTCATCACAATGATCCCAAACACACTACCAGTGCAGTAAGAGCAAACATGGTGTGATCTTTTTGAGTTAACTTCAAGACTACAAGCCATTAATTAATGTATTGATCTTAAATAGTCTTTCTCCATGATTTTCCCAGCACCAGAAATAGACTATACCTGCTACGCATGTATTAAAGTTACTATTTAAAGAATGAAAAGCAGTGTGTAATCAAAACACTGTGAAGAATTCAATCATTCAGTCAGCAACAGTCAAAAGTCACATTTCTTTGACTTTGCAGAAATCAAGAGCCCATTATTTTCCAGTCCTCTGCAATTTTAAAGAGCGTTCAGCCTAATATGTTTTTAACTACGGCCGACTGTGTAGGGCAGAGGGCGGCAACCTGCGGCTCTTTAGTCCTTGTACTGCGGCTCCGCGTGGTTTGGGAAAATAAATTAGAAGTATTTAGCTGAAGTGTATTTTATTTATGTTAGTTCTTTTTTAACTTGTAGTTCTAAATTGGAAGATTATTGTGATATTGAAATATAAAAATAAAATTATATTCTATTATTTTTTCATCGCTCAAAATAAGCGTCACACTCGCGGAAGCCGGTGTACCCCGAAACGCCGTGCATTTATCGAGACTTTCACCCCAGGTAGGCCAGTTATGGATCTTCGGATGCACATTATGTCAGCAGCTCCACCGTGAACTATGTTAAAACAAACACGCTCACGCCTCACAGACGACAGCTTACAGTCCTGGTAAAGATGAAAGTGACTTCGTACAGCCCCGACTGCAGACGCTGTGCGCAGAGGTTCAGGAGCAGAAGTCCGTTGTAAACATATCACGGCAGACCCGACGATGTTTGCATGAACACGCTTTTCAGCATCTCTTTATTGACCACCACACACATTAACCAGGTAAAATACATATTTATGCAGAATTTTGCAAATATCTATTTTTCATCTTTTAGCAGCATAGAGCTTTTTTTTCAATTATTTTTTAAAAGTCAGGTGAAGGCTCCAAAAGCCCAAAGGCGATATGAGGGTGGCGGCTCACAGCAGTTTTTGTTTGCTACACGGATCATTTTAGTTCAGCTTTCCTTTTGTTATATTTCTTCGAGTTCAAAATGTGTTCATTACATAAATAAAATGTCATTTTCTCACTTCAAGGATTTCATAAGCAACACACCTTAGTTGTTCACACAAAGCATAAAGGTAAAAAACAATATGTACGGTGTTATCTTCATTTTAGATGTCAAAAAGTATTTGCGGCTCCCAGTGTTTTCTTTTGCGTGGAAACCGAGTCCAAATGGCTCTTTGGGTGTTAAAGGTTGCTGACCCTAGACTCTAGGGTCAGCCCAGTCACAGGGCAAAACCTGGAGAGGGAGCCTGTGGGTTCTGGTGGTGCAGAGCTCATTGTCTCAGGTTCATGTGGCTGGAGTAGCAGTGGGGACTTGGCAGGCTTTGGATTCTCTGGAGGCTTGGGATGCACAGGGTTCACAGTCTCATCAGGACCAGGATGACGACTACAACATCTGTTCTTGGGAGTTGGTGGAGCGGGAGCCAGAGTGGGCTCCTCATCCTCCAACCACTGGTTTGCCAGTGGTAAGTCAGCAAGGATCAGATTGAAGCAATGGGCAGCTAGTCCTCCAACATAAAGTACAAAAGGAAACTAACAACTACAAACTACTGAAACCTGAAACTCCTCTTTCTTGAGGATGTCTTTCAGATACTGTTCATCTATATATCTATATATATTTTTGGTGGCGCGTCTTCTTATGTGTTCGATTGTTCAGCTTCCTCAGTTTTGTTTAAGAAAACACTCCACACTATGTTAAGATTTGTCAAGTTTAAGCCCTTCACGAACCCTGTTGTTAGTGTAAATGTACTATTCTATGCCCATCACACTGCGTCTTTGACATTTTTAGCAGATTCAACTAAAGAAATGATGCAACAAAATAATTAGGTACATTTTAAAACAGGTTCTTCTTCTATGCAGCTGGTGTTCAGGGACCAGGTTCTTTTAAGTCATGAATTGTGGCTTAAGACTATTGTATAGTACAGAACATACATTACAAAAATGACTACTATGACATTAAAATTGGTACATATTAATTACACACAGTATTTGCAGTATACTTTGTTCTTTAGTAAATAAAACTGGTAACATGAAGACTGTTAACTGTTAACTGTTAACATTAGCAGCACAAGCAGTTTTACTGGCTTTTTGTTTTTTTTATTCATGTACCACAATTAAAAATGAGGTTTTCACCATTGATTGATGTTAATTGATACTTACTCATACAATGAAGAAGCAGCAGAGGAGTAGGCAGAGTATTTATTGCAGTGGAAATGCCCTTCTTCTAGATTTATTATTAATCTTCAGCTCACATGACCAGAGTGAGCTGAACTACTACTACTGCCTGCCTGTGTGCTTAAAAACTGCAAGAATGCAAAGCAGCATTTACACCTTCTTAGTAACCATCGAACTGTTTATAGAAGCGAGATCCTGAAAATGTACAATTACACGAATTTGTAACCCAGAACATTCAAAACATTCAAACACGTCCACAACAATGTGAACATTAACAAAAGAAAATTTCAGTGACCATGCTTTGTATTTTTCTGGACACCCGCATTTATTCGGTAAGAGAACCCAATTATCCACCCCAGATGGTAAACTCTATAGCACAGTGTTTTCTTTTCTTGTTGATGAAAAGCCGTGAAAGAGATTCCCTGAAGGGGAGGGGGACACAAAGACGAGAATATTGTGTGTCTTTTATTCAACATCTACATGTAAACAACTTTAGTCTCTCCTGCATGGCCTAGACAAATACCCTTTGACTCCATTGTGTGACACTACATCCTCCACCTTCCCACACACACACACACACACACACACACACACACACACACACACACAACGTTTTTCTCCCATTGGCTGTAGTGGGAATGCCGGAAGCTAATTCTTAGCTCTTAACTACAAAAACATGGCTGTCTGGTCTGCTAACGTTAACATCCTGGGACAGGTCTTTTGTTGTGTGATATACACAGCTTGAGCTAATTGAAAGAAGAAGAAGAAAGGGGAGCGTTTGATTTGAGTTGGGGGCTTTCCCTATGTTTCCTGGCTCTTTTGTTGGCTCTGTTTTTATGTCCAGTTGATCTCTCAGATAAACATGTGATTCTGTGCAGGAGAAGTTTACTTACAATACCTTTTTAGGTGAACTTATGGATGATTCTTTTCTTGCAGTGCTTTAAAAAAAATCAAATCTCTTTTTAAATCTCTGCCTGAGGCCATTGTATCTTTCTTTGGGGTCATTTCTCCCTGGCTTAGCCTGTTCTTCATTCTTGTTAGAACTTACTGTCCTGTCTTCCAGATGCTGAACGATTTTTACTTTGACCTTTGGCCCAGAGAAGCTTTAATCAAACCAAACACACTAATGAATGTTTATTTATACACACATACATACACATATATATGCACACACACACACACACCTCAAGCTGATGCCTCAAGATATGTCATAAGCAAAAGTGCACGCACATGAATGAGAGGCGGAAGGCGATTGTAGTTAACAGGGTATTGCCGACTATCCTGCTAATTGCCAACTTTACTTTTGTCATCATGTCATGTTTAGGATTAAAAATAAAAAAGATAAATTAATCAAATGAAATATTGATATTTTTGTATGGGAATTGATCCTGTAACATGAAATGCTGGTAATGAAAGTATCAATATTTCAGGATCGTGTTGCACATCATGGCACATCTGTCAGTGAGTGAGACCGTAGACAGCAGTGAGGAGGAGACTGCGAGTGTGTCGCAAAGACACATAAATTGGGGCGACTGTGGCTCAGGGGGTTGGGAATCGCATCTGTAACCGGAAGGTCGCCGGTTCGATCCCTGGGCTCTCTGTCCTGATCGTTGTGTCCTTGGGCAAGACACTTTACCCTACTTGCCTACTGGTCTCGGCCAGAGGGGCCGAGACCAGTAGGTGCGATATGGCATTCTCGCTTCTGTCAGTCTGCCCCAGGGCAGCTGTGGCTACACCTGTAGCTGCCTCCACCATTGTGTGGATGTGAGAGTGACTGAATAGTGGAATTGTAACGCGCTTTGGGTGCCTAGAAAAGCGCTATATAAATCCATTATTATTATAAATATGACTGACACCCGTAAACGAAGCAGCATTGGGCTGCAGTTTAAAGAAGAAACTCAAGTCAAATCAAGTCAAGTGGCTTTTACTGTCATTTCAACCATGTACAGTAGTACAGTGCAGAGTGAAATGAGACAGCATTCGTCTGAGACCCTGGTGCTACATATGATATATAACAGACAAACAGGACTGCTGAAAGTGCAATGTACAAAACAACTGAAGAACTGAAGAAACCTCGTGGATGAGAAGAGAAATGTCTTCACAAAGAAGTCCAGTAGCTTTTTTCCAAGCTCTTTAAACTACCATGAGCGCGATGACTGAGAAACTACAGAGACATACTCCTGTCTTGACCTAATCGTATGGTAATAATGTCATAGAAGTGGATAAAAAAAGGGTTCTTGGTATTTTCTGCATTGGAAACAAGTTATGAAGTCAAAGTTTTGAAGTCATTTAAAAAGAAGACAGAAGCAAAGCAGCCAAGGGCATTTAAATTGTGTCATCTGTGTTTTTCTTCTTTAATCTAAAAATAATTATTGAATTTTACCTCTTAACAGCTACTATGTCACCAGCAAATTACTTAGGGATTTGCATTTTAGCATTATGCTAAGACTGTCAGAAGTTTTAGTATCTTATGAGTGAAGTTACCATGAATTTAGGACTTGCAGAAGATTTCCTTTTGCAAGCCCTAATATTTAAAAATCCCATGTAAAGAGGTGACAAATCTACCCTATGTTTAATCAAACATTGCAAAAAAGGAACATTATATAATGCTGAGAACACCAGAGGAGAAAGATTAAAAGAGGTTTTTGTATTCAGGACAAAAACTGTTTCACTGGGATGTTGCAATCTGCTCTACTGACAGCTGTGCAGACAGATCAGGCAGTGGAGGATGATGTCAGGTGTGCCCTTACAGTTGGTCCCACTGCAACTCTGATGTTGTTCATACCTCTGCTCTCATTCTTCCTGCAGGAGCAGATTTAAGGGCACTAAAGACCACCTCTTCATGCTAAAACAATAGCAAGAATTGGGTAGCGATTAGCTAATTTGAAGTATATTAATCTTTCTGTACCCATGGTTGATGTAATCCTCCTTGTAGCCATTCCTGCTTCAGCCCACAGGATGAAAGGATTAGCCACCTCTTTAAAGATTTATCAGCTCTGCTTGAGGATTACAAGAGCATTCGCTTGTTCGCTATCTTATTAAAATTTGGAACATTTTATCTCTCTCGCCCTCAGAAAATATGATGGATAGCATAAAGATTGAAGCTAGAGGCTGATCATATACAGTGCCCACCGCAATATTTGCAAAACACAACTAGGCAAACAGGGCACTGTTTGATTTTAGATGTGTGATGTTGGGTTTTTTTAAACTATTAAAATCATTTTTTATCATGCACTTCTGTTGTCTTCTGTGACATTTCAGGACTTTTGATGTTGCTGAGCAGGTCAGTGTTTTCATGTTTCTTTGCATTATAGTGTTGATTTTGCACTTCTGACATTTTTGCTGACTGTGGTAGATTTATTTGAGTTTTCAGCTTAATGATGACCTCCAAATTCAACAATTTGAATCAACATCAGATATTGTGTCTGCTTCATTTGTCATGACTCTACTGAAAAGAGTAAATAATATCCTTTGCTATAATTCTTAAAAATTTCATGAATCATTTTTGGAACACTGCTGGCGCTAAGGTCTGCAATTTAATCACACACTTATCTGTTGATCTATGATCAACTGTTGTGGTGTACAGAGGCAGGACTATAAAAATTATATATAAATATCAGTGCTGTCAATAGATTTAAAAAAAAATTAACAAATTAATCGCACAATTTTCTGTAATTAATTGTGATTAATTGCAAGTACTTGACCAATAGCCTGGTTGCAATTACATTATTTCAACTTTATATTTAAGCTTGTAACTGACATTTATGCAACATAATGAGGTAAATGGAGAATAAACACAAAGAATGTTAAATGCTTAAATTCAAAGAGAAATCCAATAGTTTTCTTCAGTCTTTTAACACAGCTTCTCTCCTGTGAAATACAACTTTTTGAAAACCTATATACTAATAGGTAAGTATACACTCATATATAATATATATTAGTGCTGTCAAACAATGAAAATGTTTAAAGAGATTCATTACAGGGTTACTTCATTTTGCATGAGCAAACAGACTCGAGAAAAGAGGGAAAATATACGCACTTGTTTATTGAACATCTTGAACCTTCATGTAAACAAAAAACTCTGTGAACATTTATCCACTCTCTCTCTGTCACTCTTCGGGAGGCTTCAAGTCCTTGAGACGAGGAACCAAAGCGATGTAAAGCGCGTGTTCTCAACGATATTAACAGGTCTGCAGTTTGTTGCAATCCACTTGGCAATTGT
>NW_024583107.1:50176-51519 GCF_018398535.1 Haplochromis burtoni | reverse complement strand
CAGATGCGTTAATTGCGTTAAAAATTTTAATCGCGTTGACCATGATGGCGGATTAATTTGCATTAACACGTTTAATATTGTTTTCTCTGGGAGCGCTCTTTTTCTGCTATCTGTCCTGGATTAGCACTAGATGCAAACTGAAACAATAATGCTGGACAGGAATTTATCTTCATTCCAGGCCATTCAGTTCACACAAACCGACGGACTTGTTATTTTCTAGGCATAACCTGTGTGTTTCTTAGAGCTGTCAGATAACAACACCATATTGTCAATATATTATTATTGTGGTCATAAGAAATTTAAAAAGGTGTTGGTCAGTGTTCATGATTCATGAACAATAACAAAGAGACTAGGTGAAAAATCCATTGGTGAGTTCCCAGAAGAAAAATCCAAGAACAAAGGTTTGTCTCATATTTTGATCATCCTCAAAATATTTTAGGAAAATATTCAGTGGACTGACAGCTGAACTTTTCCAAAAGCTTTGGTCCCATTACGTCTGGTGTAAAATAACATCATCTGGATCTGGTGTTAAGCTGGCACTGTTGGCTGACTTCTGGCATGGTAAGTGGTATTTCATTCAGATATGGGCTAGGCCTGGTGTAGATGGCACTGTTTATTTGATGGCATGACACATCTGGCTAGATTGTGGTTTGGTTTATCTCGCCAAGGCTCATAGAAAACAGGTCTGGCCTGGATCCGGCAATAAGCTGGCACTTCTGACCGGCTGGTGTCATGGCAGGGTGTCTGTCAACCAGATGTGGGCCAGGTCTGGCAATGATGGTACTATTTATTTTCCTATTTCAGTTAGAAGACCTAAATGCCATGTTACTATACTATACTGCTATGGTAGCCAAATGCAGATTTCACAGTTTTGTGAGTGTACACTTTATCCAAAACCTAGTGAGGGTTTACTTATGTTTACCACCAGGTGGCTGTAGCTCAGGAGGTAGAGAGGGTCATCTACTGATCGGAAGGTTAGTGCTGGTTCGATCCCTGGCTCCTCCAATCTGCTTGTCAAGAGTGTGAATGTGTATAAATGCACTTAGTTTCGAGAAAGTGTGTGACTGGGTGCATGTTGCATGTTGTATAGAGCACTATGAGTAATCTGGGAGAGTAGAAAAGCGCTATATAAGAAGCAGTCCATTCGCTGTCTGAACATGGGTTTCATCATGTTTCTGTTGTGCTATTATGTTCCAGCACATGTTGTTATTACATGGCTTGATTAAGGTACACATTAGGCTGACATCTGGGGCCAGAGCTGAAAGTGTTCTGGGCCAGCACAGGACCAGCAGTGTGTCTGCAACAGGCCCATGTGTGGGCCAGATCTGGCAAACCAGATCTGG
>NW_024583107.1:15685-47438 GCF_018398535.1 Haplochromis burtoni | reverse complement strand
GCATATGAATTGGACCTTTCTCTAAAATTTAGTGCTTTCTTCACCTGCATCTGTGTGTAGATGTTGCATGTGAGTGTGGGTGTGTGTATTGGGGGCTGTAGGTACACAGCAGGCAAAGGCTATGTCAACACATAAAGTCTATAGGGAAGTGTGCTAAAGTCTCACTTTAGCATTCATCATCCAGTTTTTTTTATTATAGTGCATTCATAAAGTTGTGATTTTTTGTTTAACAGGCTTGAATTTAATTAATTTAGTTAATTCTTATCTGAATTTGTGTTGATGTATTTGACCTTACTTACTACACACATCTTTCTGTATTACAACCAGCAACTCCATCCTAATCTCAGTCTGTGTTGAGAACTATGTAGGTGTGGATGCAAGGATTTCTTTCCTAATATTCAAAACAAGCTGTAAAATTTAACACACTGCTGCTATAAATTTAGAGAGGATGACCCCTCTGGGACTAAAATGCAATAAAACCCAGCTTTACAGAATCCGATCTAACTCCTGTAGCCACTCTGTCCACATTTTGCTCCCTGCTTGCACACTTCTTTGCAACTTCCCAAACTCAGCACTTCACTTTGTGTTCACTGCGTGGATTTTAACACTTCGTAGCCTTAAAAAACAGGTCAGAGTGTTGAAATACTTCATGCAAGAGAGGTTGTTTTTTCATTTGTTCCTGTGCACATTTATATGCACGTCAAGCTGCCTGCTTCTGTAAGAAAGCAAACAGAGCCAGGACTATAGCACATCATATCTCTGTGATGGAGGAGCTAAAGTCTCCAAGCTGTCAGCCCATCTTCTTCCAGCACAATCCCTACCTGATGTATGATGCAATATTCATACTCTGATCCTACAAAATGAGTTGAAGGAGATGTTACATAAAATTCAACATTTTACTTTTAACACATTGTACTAAAGATAAACATGATTCTTTTTTCATTGTTATTCTATTATGCACTATGGGTGTTTAGTGTGATGGGTTAAATTACCGTTACTATAGATATGATTGTTTTTGAATTACTGAATTGCTGTGCGTCATAGAATGTGTCAAGAATAGGCGTTAGCGTCCTTTACTTGCAGAAAAAGGAACAATTACTGAATCTTACGGAATGCACTGGGCAGGGTACACCCTCAGCACATTGCCACTTCGACCCCATTCACAACCATACTGGTTTTGGGATCCTGTGCAATTAGAGAGTTTCACTGATATATCCTCATGCTGACAAAGGGTTACAGCATAGAAAACAAAATAATAAATTGATGTGAAACAGTGTAACTCTGAGTAAAACTCCCCAATTTGAATAAATGTTTCAAAAATGTGTTAATTAGAGAGGTTTTTATTTCCAACATTTTTATTGTCTTGTTCCTCTGGCAAGTAAAAATCACACCTGACTGTAGAAACATTACCATCACCAGCTATTTATTAATGTGCCCATCTCCGAGTTTGTGAGTGTCCTCCCCACAGAAACAACACCATGATTTTATTCTACAAGCTCTTATTATGACCTAAAGTTTTATTAACAATAACTTGAGAAAGCTCTTTCTCAAAGATAGATGGGTAGTGTGCGTACATCCATCCATCCATCTTCTTCCGCTTTATCTGGGGCCGGGTTGCGGGGGCAGCAGCCTAAGCAGAGAAGCCCAGACCTCTCTCCCCCCAGCCACCTCCTCTAGCTTATCCGGGGGAACACCAAGGCGTTCCCAGGCCAGCCGAGAGACATAATCTCTGCAGCGTGTCCTGGGTCTGCCCCGGGACCTCCTCCTGGTGGGACATGCCAGAACACCTCACCCAGGAGGCGCCCAGGAGGCATCCTTGTCAGATGCCCGAACCACCTCAGCTGGCTCCTTTCGATGTGGAGGAGCAGCGGCTCTACTCTGAGCCCCTCCCGGATGGCCAAACTTCTCACCCTATCTCTAAGGGAGAGGCCAGCCACCCTTCGGAGGAAGCTCATTTTCGCCGCTGTGCGTACATCTATATAAAATCATATTTTGATCTTGGAAATATGATATCAACCCAGATACTAACTCTAGATGGTTGGAGTTGTTTTTGACCAGGTTATGTCAATGCTTCAATGCAACTACCGGTCAAAAGTTTTTGAACACCCCAATTTTTCCAGTTTTTTATTGAAAATTATGCTGTGTAATGTCTCATTGCACTCTGAAATGAAAGCACAGTACAAATAAGCAATTGGAGTTAAAAAAGAAATCATGGAATCAATTTATAGACCAAAATGTATTCTAAACCTTTGACTCATCAAAGTAGACACCTTTGGCAGCTTATAACAGCTGAACACATCCATCTCATTCTTTCTAAAATAGAAATCAAATATTCTTCAGAAAGTTCTTCCCATATCTGTTGCAGAAGTTCCAATAAATGTGTGGACGTTGTAGGTTGCTTTGCTTTCACTTTTCTGTCCAGTTCATCCCAAACCAGCTCGATGGGGTTTAAATCTGGAGACTATGTTGTGGGTCATTATCTTGCTGTAGGATGAACCCCTGACCAACTAGGCGCACACCAGAAGGTACTGCACGGTGCTGCAGAATGCTGTGGTAGCTGTTTTGGTTCAGGGTGCCTCTAACTCTGTACAAGTCACCGACCCTGGATCTAGCAAAACAGCCCCAGACCATCACACTTCCTCCTCAATGTTTGACAGTTGATGGCACACACTGTGGAACCATCATTTCACCTTCTTGATGGCACACAAAGATCCTACGTGATGAACCGAAGATTTCAAATTTTGATTGATGAGCCCATAATACCTTCTTCCAGTCTTCAGTAGTCCAATTGTGGTTTTTCATGGCCAAGGCAAGCCTCTGTCTTATTCTGACGTCTTAGCGATGGCTTTCTTGCTGCAACTATATATATAAAACCTCAAGAACAAGTCTTTGGGATATTATATTTGTTTTTTTTGTTTCATATGAAAACTGACTTCAGTCAGTCACTCATGCTTTTTGAACATGTTTCTAACTTTTTTTTTTTTCGGGTTATAAGGCGCACTGTCGATGAATAGGTGTGTTTTCATACATAAGTCACACGGGATCATAAGGCGCATTAAGCGAAACAAAACAGTCAGATAAATCAAACTTTACTCAGTCATTCTTCTTGCTTCCTCCACTTCCGTACCATTGATTCATTAATGTTGAATTCTCTGCAGCTGCTCTATTCCCATGTTGTTGCAGTATATTAATGACTAACCTCGTATTGTGGATGGATTATCTCAGTTGTTCTCCTGACTGAAGATTGGTCCATTTACAGCATCCTGCCATGCGATTACATTTGTCTCCAACTATCGGGAACCCTCATGTTAACTTTTAGCGAGTGCAAAAAAGTTAGTGTTCATCCTCCAGCTTCACTGTGTTTATGTTATGCTAACATAGCTGTGTAGCTAGCGATCATGTAGCACATCATTATATATCAGCTAGCCAAACTTCAGTAACCCTACAAATGTCACTGCTGTTTAGTTTTCTGTCTTCATTTATGTTGGAAGTGATCTTCAGAAATCTCTCTGTCAGGACATGCTATATCGTGTTTAGGTGGAAACTAGCGAGCTAACTTCCTGCTAACTTCTAACTCTGTTAAATTTAATAAATTCTGTTTTCATGGATGCCTGAATGTTAAACTTAATTGTTATACCTGGTAAAGCAGCAACGCTGATCATTTTATTAAAGATGAAAGAATTTAGACCGTTTCTGTCACGGAGGAGCAGGGAGGACTCGGCGCAGACTGAAGTCTCAGAAAAACAGGTTTATTTACACACTCCAGGTGCACTATATACAGGTGAAGGAGAAGGGGGCCAGGGTTCCCAGGGGTGCAGAGAGGGGTCGGAAAAAGCGTCCAGAGTCTCCAAACCAAGCACGAGAAATCTGCATACAGAGAACAAGAGTTAGCACAGAACTTTCACGGACAGAGCTCAAAACTGGCTGAGGCTAAAGTAGCACTGACGAGCGTTACTCAATAGTCCAGCGGCGAGGTGCTCTCAGTCACTGCCTTAAGTAGCGGGAGCAAACAAGGTGAGGAGCCACAGGTGATTGCCTACAGGTGGTGGAGGCCGGGAGCTCACAACGAGCTCCGCCCAGGCAGCGAGCAGAGAGAGAGGAGAGAGAGAGAAAAGACAAAACATAACATGTAGCCACACAGGGCCAGCCGAGCAGGCACGGGGACCATGACAGTTTGTAACTCTCACTGATGCTGCAATGTTTGTTTGACTTTGGGACCTGAAGGGAACGGAGTTTTGGACCCAGATTCCTCCGCGAGGCTCCTGACTACGGTAGCCGTAATGCTCCGACAATCCATCAAGCAGTGCGGCTTCATAGTTTACCACAGTTGTACTAAAACATTTTTGACAGATTTTTGAGCGCCGTGTAAAATCGGTTTGAGGTCAGTAAGCACAACTAAGGCTGGATATCGTCACTGATTTCTAGAATTGATTCGAGTCTGATTCACAAGGCCCCAATTCAATTTGATTCGATTTGAATCTGGGAAATTTTCTCTCAGTCAAAAATATTATAATTCTGATCATTTTTCAGTACATATCCATATTTTTATATCCATAAAAAGGAAGCTCACACTTGTGAGACTTTATCAGAGGTGGCCTGTCTTTTTATAGCAGATAACCACCTTAAAAATATTCTGCAGTGGAACAAAAACAAAAGAAAACCATGAATCAACCTGATCCTGCTGAAGTGAAGCAGAGCAAAGTTACAGAGGTTTAATTAGAGACACAGTTAAGCATTTTGCAATTTTGCATAATCTGAAAAAGTTTACATTTCTTTTGTATTGCACAGCAAAAATGAGGCCTCTTTTGTTGGAAGTCAGTGAAATTTAAAATGAAAATAAAAGTAAGAGGGCATTCATGACGATGTTTATGTGAAGCGAAATGTGAAGTGTAGTTTGGATCTTCTTTTGCTGCTGGTTCAGTCAAATTTGGTTGGAGAGAGACAAAACTGCAGTTTCAGAACACAAAGCGCGGACCCGCCGACGCATCAGAATCTGTGAGCTGTTGGCTTTCAGCCCCAACGGCGAGTACGTGCAGTCGGGTGAGAAAGCTGACATCTCACTGATTCTGATGCGTCGACGGGTCCGCCCTTTTTGTTTAGATCCTTGTGCAGAATCAGTGTCAAAATTTTGTGAGGTTTAACCTGAGATTCTGGCGTTTCAGGAAAAAATAATTTATATTTAAAATCGATTCAGGATTTTAATGATTCGATATCGCGTTATTCAAGCTAGAATCGATTTTAATTGGAAAATCGATAATCAAAAATCAAAAACCACCCCTAAGCAAACCAGAATTCATACATAAGGTGCATCAGATTATAAGGTACATTGTTGATTTTTGAGAAAATTAAAGGATTTTAAGTGCGCCTTATACTCCGAAAAATATGGTACTATGTGTTGTGCCCTTAAACTCACAAAATGACAAACTAGGTTTTGGTGTTTTAACCAAAAACTGCCGGATGAATAAAACATCGTACTCAGTACTGGAACTCTTTAACAGTCTTTCTCACTTCGTGCTAGAATTACTCCATATTACTGCAAGAACTTGTTTGACTGTATCCGACTCAAGGGTTTAGGTCTCTTCCCTTAATTTTTCATCCATCAAACCGAGGCCTTGAGTTTTAGGTTTCCTGAAAAATGCTCCACTTGTGTGATATATCATGCAATGATATAATTAGAAGATAAAAAAGTTCTATTAAAAACATCTCAGTGTGCTGGTTAATCTAAAGTTTAATGTATTACTTTTTATAGTCATTAAAATAGTGTTTTAAGAGTTCGTTTTAGCTGCTCAGTGTGCAGTTTTTCTGTCTTGACTGCTCATACTGTTTGTCTTTTTGTCCTTTTCACATTGCTTTTTGTCCTTCTCGTTGCAACATTGGCTAGTGACCACCTCTGACCTTCTAGCTAATAGCTGTATGAGATAATGCCAGAGTGACGCACAGTTGCCCTGTAAAACTCTGCATCATTTATTATTTTGTGATAGAATCATTTTTTAACCTTTAGATTGTGCATGATGGCTTTCAACTGTAGTGTTGTGTCACAATGAAATATTATAGCAGTTGGAAGGTGATAATGGAGATGTCAGCACTACCTTATCTGTTTGCTGTACAATGCAGATAATACGCTTTGCACGCTAGACTGGCTGGTAGAATATCTCCATATCTAAGCAAAGTAGAAAATATTATGACTTACTGTTACATTAGGATGTCAAAGAGCAAGTAGCACGCCAGGGATGTGCAGAGAATTTTTAAGGGGAAAATGACAAACAGGCACTGGTAATGTCATGTTTGGGAGTACAGAGCACAGCACTGCATATTAAAAAATATAGACACAAATTATGTAAATTAAGAAAAACCTTCATTAATTTGCTGCAGATACTCAACAGAGGCAAAAAAGCAACACTATCAAGGATTTTGTCTTTTTTTTTTCCTTTTTATTTTTAGTGGCCGGTAGTTACCAGGGAGTCATTGACTGGTTTCCAGGGCTGCGTGACTGAGGCTTTAGCAGCTTCATAGTGAATGCCAGCAACCTTCAACAACCTTTGCAACTGGCCAGGAGGAAGTCATTGTTGTGGTTATTTAATGTCCTTAAAGAAACAAACATTATCCATGATTCCATGACAGATCTGAGGATGTGAGGGCAAATACTGTGTCTTCCACCTCCAAGTAACATCACCTGCCTTTATCTCTTTTGCACACCAGTTCCAGCTACTAGATGTGACAGATTGAAGCAAAGTAGTATTAGAAACTAAAACAGTCTTATAGATAATCAACTTTAGCTCCTACACTCATTTTTGCCTAGTGAACAGTGATTGCCACACAGTTGCCAACTGGTGTCTAGGCCTGTGTATTTGTGGTCTTAGTTTAATTTATTAGGATATTATCATTAGCTGTAAGAATGCATATTCATACTGAGGTCTTATAAAAACGTTACATTGTGACAATACACAATAGCAACCGAGAAACAGCTCAACTGGAACACCAACAGACAAGAGAAGCAATACCTCCATCCTACAATATAAACTAGTTATAATGGGTATAATACTTCATTTAAAAGTATTATATATTATATATAGTATTATACTATGTTGAGTAAGCTTTCTGAAAACTAACATTGATCCATGTCATTCATTTATTTAATTAATTAATTACTATAAAATCTATCTATTATCTATTCTATTAAAAACTTGGCAAAATGATTTTGTTTTCATATTTTTGTAAATATGATTTTACTGGTTAATAGTCTCTGCCGTCATAGTAAATTCCATTTCTTCATAGCATGATGACCTTAAAGAAAAAAGAATAGTAATATATATTAAATATATTTATGTGTTTAAATTAGTGCTGTCAGCGTTAATCTCGTTAAAATGGTGTTAACACCGTAACCGCATTAACGCAGCAGCACTAGTAAAAAAAAAAAAAAAAAAAAAAACATTAATCACTTCAGTTTTTACAGCAAAACATTGAGAATAGTTTTATTATGTAGCGATATTTTTTTTACCGTTAACTCAGTTTCCCTGGGTTTGTGTTATGAATAGATCTTATTTTTTGGTACCAGTACTGGTTTTATTGTGTTGTATTCATCTGCGACGAAGGAAAGACGGGTGGACTTCCTGGTGGAGCTTGCAAGAGAGCTGGCTCACTCTCATGTAGCTGGGAAAAGGGCAAGAAAAGAACAGTTGCTTCGGACACAACCCTCCACACCTATCCCTGGAAAAAGAGCCATGTGTCAGGTCAAACACAAATGCAAGAACAATCATGCCACTGTGCGATGTGTTCACTGCTACAGATACACGTGTGGTAAATGCAGACTACAGATACCATGGCAGTGCCAGGATTGTGAGTGATTGCTGAAAATGTTGAAATGTACTCACTCACTTTTTATTATTATTTGTAAAAATGTGTACAAATGGTTGGTTTTTTTGTACTGTTTTTATCAATAAAGGAAATACACCCATGTGTGTTGATTTCTCCCTAAGAAGACAAACTGAAACACAAGTTTCCTTGTGGCTCAGGAAACTAACCACTCCAAGTTGGTGACTTTTGGAGATTTATTTTCCTGGATGATTGAGAATGCATCAAGACGAACACAAAAGGAAGTTCACCGCTTTTAGCAGCCCCCCCAGACAAACAAAGAGGCAGTTGGCAGTTAGAAATCAGCAATCATTCACACACCCCCACTCCCCTCCAGAATTCTCAGGTAACAACCTAATTTACATATGAATGACTAGCCAATTTAGCTTCCACTTGGCTGAAGCTAAAGCCTAGCTAAAAGCCTACCAGCCATTTGGCTGGAAGGCGGGTTTTAAAAGGTAGAAAAGCCAAATGGCTGCTCTCTGGGACTCTAGAAAAGGCCGGTCCGTGAAAATGTTGGCGAACATAAACCGGCCCATGGCACAAAAAAGGTTGGGGGCTGCTGCTATATAGCACTGTTACTGTGTCTATTGAAATAAAAATAAATAATAAAGTATGAAGAACATATTTAATCTTTTAACAAATGCATGAAAATATTGAACAATCTGTGATTTATGATTATTTTAATTTGCGTACTTCTTCTAACTCAATAGAGTTTCATGCATTAAGAGACGTAGCTGGCCCTGTCTAACAATTGTATGGTAAGATTCCCAGGAGCTTGAGGCTATAGCAGCACTACTAACTGTGTTTACACGTCCGTTACAGTAGATGCTACAAGTAAATGAACACACAGTGTCAAAAAATCTTCAGTAGTAATTATTGTGTCTTCATTGCACTAAGGGATTGTGTAATCAACTGTTGAGTGCTAGTGTATACACTATTCAGGCATAATATTATGGCATCGGTTAGTAGGAACATATTAAAGTATATCCCTAATATGCATTCCTAAGATACAATATGAGGTAAAAAACAACAAAAGTTAAAAGAAAGTCTCCAATAAAATAAATATTAAAGACTCACCACGTATTACCAGCAGTTAGTGTATATGTCTCTTCACACCTGAGAGTGTATCTGAGTTCTACAGGTGTTTGCACTGTCAGCATTGTATAGCCGGTTGTTAAAAGTGATCTGGTGTTATTGTGCGTTTTGTTGTTGCTTCCATTGTTTTTCCACAAAAATATGCATTATGAGATGAACATTACCATCTGCTGGAGGGCAGAAGAGAAGAAGAATCAGATTAAGACATTATTCTCCAAACAGACTTTTCAGTAGAAAATTTCCAAGCCAGACTTTGTGCTAAGCTGGAGTGGATAGTGTCAGACTTGCACTAAAGACTGTAACATTGAAAGATATTAACATGAATTAAATAAGCTGAGGGAACGGGGATTATGATTTAAATGACAAATGGACTTGATGTAAGGTTTTATGACTCAAAGAAAGAACTTGATAACTTCTTATGTTTTATAGTTGCTTGTTTGACATTTGTTTCAATGTTGTTCTTTCTTCTCAGCACTGTGCACAGAAGAGTGTGCCCATGGACGATGTGTCTCTCCTGATACTTGCCAATGTGAGCCAGGATGGGGAGGACTGGACTGCTCCAGTGGTGAGTACTCAGCAGACAAACAGACAGTAAATGGAAACATTACTACAAAGCATTGCATTACAAGCGTAATGTAGCATAATGTAGCTTTGAACAACAGTAACAACAGTAACAACAGTAACAACAGTAACAACAGTACCGCAGTCGATAAAAATAAAATTGGCCTCGTCCTTTTCTATTTTTGTCTACTTTTCTAACCTGTTTGGTTTTGTAATATTTGAACATAACAGTTCATAGCATTTCTTAATATAACTTACCATTACATGGCTTTGCATAACATAACACAACATTGTATAACTGTAGAACATTTAGAGACAAACTATCCGAATTTCAGGAGCAGGACCACTCCTCCAAACACGCGCCCTCCTGTTCTCATCTATATGACCCCCAGTTCTCAGTTATTTCACTTTGTAATCCTGATGTGTAAATAACTAGTGGTGACACAGAACGTTAATAGCAAAATGATCAAACACTTCATGAAGACCAACCAGTCATGTCTTTTAATGTTAATGATTTTATTTATATTTATATCTGTATGTTAAAGCAGAAGCTGCTGTAGCACAAGCTTCCATTGCTAGTTGTATTTGTTGATTTGCTGAACAGCATAAAAACATGTGAAAGGAGTGTTTTTTCTGGTATACGGACCAATATAATTTCTGAGCAGTAGCTTGGTACAAGGCTAAGGGATCGGAAATTAGTAACATAATTTAAAACATCTTATAAAAACAGGTGATGTGTATTAAAACCTTTTAAATATATATATATTCCATTATACCAGGAAAACTTATATTTAAAAAAAATCATTGCTTCTAACAATTTTGAAACCTTTAAAAACATTAGATTTTGATCTGTGGCTATTACTTGTTTTCCTGCAATAATCCAGCCTAAAACATGAGCAGCATTTAACTATTAGTGACACAGCATAAAATTACAGATTGGCAATGGGACAGCTGGCATTAACCTTATGTCACGAGAGGGCAGAGGTCAATCCCTGTTGATTGTGCAAATCAATACATTTTGTTTGGTTTACCTTTAGCTTCATACAAATGCAATATGTAGGAAAATAGAAACACATGCAACATGAATGCAAATACATAACACTGAAATAAGACAAAAAGCTCAAATTCACAAGCTGCTGTCCCGTGCATTTAGCCAGAGGTAAAGAGTGAAGTGGACATTGTTGACAGGTGTGTCTAATATACGATGCTGGGCTGCATGTTCAGCTGTGCTGGGATTTTTGTCTTTACGCGCTCATTATGGAGAGAAAAACTTTTTATCCATGTCTGGCTGACAAAGTTTATCCATTACATGAGACACAAACAGCTAAAATATGCTTTGGCTTTGAAAAAGCTACTCAGAGCTCATCAGTAAAAAAGCATGTAAATGTAATGTGTCAGAGGCATTGTCTGTTTCCATGACAACAAATGGAGGCCTGTTCCATAATGCAATGCAGACAGAAGAGCTCACAAAGAAACCTCATCGTTGGCGTCAGTGTTTTATGGACTTTGCCTAACTTCCAACAACCTTGTGGAGCGAGAGAAGTGAGGTTACTTAAAGCCTTATAATCACAGGCCGTTTCCTGTAGGTGACTGAAATCCTTCTGTCAGCTGTGTCATGCACAGCAGAACAGAGAGACAAAAACACCTTTTTTTAATCTAGAAGTTATACCAGAGATATGATAAGAGAGCCACATTGCATCAAGGAATTCTGAATTTAAACCATTAAGCTCAATGGTCAAGCTCAAGAAAGACCCTAAGGCGAGCTGGCCTTAGGGTCTTTCTTTTGGTCCCCAAACATGAGAATCATCTTCATACCCTCAGTATTATGGAATCTCTCTGGGATTCCTCTGAGAAGATAGAAGGAACCAAAATCACAGAAGAACTCTGTAAAGTCCTTCAAGATGCTGGAACATCCTAAAGTTGAACCAAAAGTTTATTTTAAAAATGTGCAAACACAGAAAAAGAGCAAGATGCGGACAGCCAGGCTCCAATTTCATTCTCAAACTTCTTGCAAAGCTAACATTTCAACCCTCTGTCTTTCCTGTCTGTACAGTAACATTGCAGGCATTTTCACATTTTCAGACATTATAGAAACAAATGGTTTTAAAACATTTTTACAAGAAATTTTACACATTATGAGATTATGAGCAAAGTCTAGACATACATGTAGAATAATTGTCATGGTCCTGGGTCTGATGATTATTAATATTGTGCAATATTGTGGCACCCTGCTTTCCATGTTCATTTGTTTCCTGTTTTACTTTGACAGTCCCGCGTCCTGTGTTACTGTATTCTGTTTTGACAGGGAGGAACTGTCTCATGTGGGTGATCAGCTGTGTTCACTCCTGTTCCTTATTTCCTCGTTACCCTCCTGTGTATTTAGTCCTCTGTCTTCCTCCTTCTGTTGTTGGTTCGTCTGTGTTTCTTCCCTTGTGTTTCCAATTTTCAGGTTTCTAGTTTCATACAATATTTAGTTTTCCCAGTATAGGTTTCGTTAGCTTCATCCTAGTCATTCTGTGCTTTTTGTTTGTACTTTCATTCAGCCAAATAAAAGGCTCGCTTTCTGTTCATCACCTCACTCTGCCTCCATCGTCTGCTTTTGGGTCTACCTTCTCCTCACTCCACGCCATCTGCCTCTGCAAACATAAAAGTAAACGCCCTTTTGCACTAGTACCCACTCGGTTCGGGTCGAGTCTGCTCGACTTGGTTTTTAGGGTTTTCCATTAGGTGGCAGTACCTGGTACCAGGTACTGTTTTAGTACTTTCTCTGCTGGGGTTCCAAGCAATCTGAGTTGATCCGAAAATGTGACGTCAACAGGCCGCATCGTGCTGATTGGTTGACTTGACAAAAGTCAACACTGCCATTTTTGAAACCCGACAACGAGGGAAATGGCTGCACCAAAACCCACAGCATGGTCCAGCTATTAGGTGCAGACTCGTACCATGGTGGGGGTGTTTGTATATTGCCTCCATGTCCTGTTTCTTCACAGAACTTTCGGCCGTGTTGCTGTCACGACTCCGGGCACATTGAGGTGGTACGCCATTGTAATGGAAAACAACAGAAACCGAGTCAATTCAAGTCAAGTCACGAGGCAGAAGTCTTCTGGTGTTTACTATTTTAGCCTTTATGTATCTCTTGCATAGTTCTTAACAAAGGCTATGAGTAAACGGATGCAACTGTGTCACATCTGGAAAATAATTCTCGCTACACAGAAGTAATCTCTGTTGATTGAAATGATATACTTCTGAAACTGCCTACGCAGCAGTTTGCTTCTCATGTGCCTGATTCTATAAAGAATCTTTATCATCTTAAATTTCTTCTTTGCAGCATTTTCTTTCTTTTTATCTGATCCTTTTTGCACATGATAATCTTTGTCATTATAATCACCATCCCTGCATTACATGATAATTTTCATCAGAATTTTTCCTTATCTGTCGTTAATTTCTTCTCTTTTAACTGCTTCTGAGGCTTCTCCCAGAGTCCCCTGTTCTGTCTTTGCTTTCTCTCGTCCTGCTCCTTCTCTCACTGCTTCAACCCTGCTTTGTCTGAGCTGTTTATGCTGCCTGGCAGAACAACAAAGTTCTTCACCTGGACAGGGCTCTAGAAAGGGAAGGTGGCTGAGGCTCACACATTGCTACATAAACGAATCTGATTAGCTGCAGAGGAAGACTTAACACAGTCCCGTGGCTTTCTTTTTCATTGTTCAGTGTTTTTAGTCACTTGAAGTTTGACTTACTTGTTAGTCACAACTTGTGTTCGACAAACATAAGACGTATTTTCTGACACAACAAACATGTACATCACAGTCACATGGAAAGTATGTCTGCACACAATATTATATTTAGTATATTTAGTAGTTCAGAGCAAAACGTGTGTAATAAATAGATTTTGACAAGAGAAATATTTTCAACATGAAATGCTATAAAACCCTGTAAGTCAAAGTTTTTGCAAAGAAAGCGCCCCCTCTTGGTGACACTAGGCCATTGCATGAAACGTGTTCATGATGGAAAGTACCTCGACTTAGAAGCAGGAAAGGGAACTGCCAGTAACTAACTGGCACCTGGCTGGGGACAGCAAGTCTAAGCATGTGTTTCAGTAAAAGCAGCTGTTGATCAAAATTACTTTAAAGCTAATTTGCACATCGAGTGTATAAAATGAGAAAGAGGGGGTTACAGTATAGCTCACCCATTTAAAGAAGCATGTTCAGATTACACACAGAGCAACATTATTTTATTTAATTTACATCACGTTTTCTGGTTGCTGTACTCACAAACAAAACTGTATAACACTGACGGTCTTTAGGACCTTTGGGTTAAAAAAAATGGGTTAAACAGTGTTCAGATCATTCTGCTTACAGGGATTACCTACATACACTGAGCCCTTTATTTAAAATGTTGCTCACTTGACCACAATATATCTGACATAATATAAGGAAAATACATTCTCTTTTAAATTTAAAGCAAATGAATCTCATTTTATTTAACAAACTGAAGGTTGAAGTGATATTCAAGGTCACAAAGTAGATTTTGTTTATCTGCCTCTGATATATGAGTTCTCGTGACCGCATCATTGTTCAGCACTTTCCCAGTGAATCGGTTTGTAACATATGAAGTGAAATTGTGTCAATTCTACTGATTTGGATTAGATTAAGTGAAGTGGCTGGGTGATATTTAAGCCTTTAAATTCATTCATGTTGCTGGTGCATCATACAGGACACTGCTGAGCCATTCTGTATTAGAAAGTAATACGATTTGAAACAGCGTAGGACAAAAGTGACCACAGGATTCTTTTCTTTGTGCAAATTGTGTAAAAGCATGTAGAAAACAAACACATTGCTCATTAGGACGAGCTCGACATCCCCATAGGAGAGACGCTTCTGTCTCACGGTGCAGCATCTTTACAGCAAATTACATCCTTCCACAGGTAATGAGAAAATGACAAATTGTACGACGAGGATGTGTGGAGGCAGAATTTTCACGCTGAGCTGTTTTAATCTAACACGGGAGAAAAATGTACTCCCCGATGTTCAGATTCACCTGTCGTACAGCCACGTTATCCACAAAGCAAGGTGTGATGCTGCTCTGTGCAGAGCTTTGCTTTAACACTAAAATATACAAGAGGGAGGAAAAGGAGAGGGAGGAGATGCATAGATGAGTGCAGGAACAAAGAGACAGGTCGAGAGATGTTACAGACAGCCAAACTTCCAGAGAGAACCAGACACATTAAATTGAGTTTGACTTTCCCTGTGTTTACTTCCACTCCCTTCCTTAAACAAGGACACAAGTGGGCCATCAATTCTTCATCCTCCCTTTCCTTTAGCTTAAGTGGTAGCAGATTTACCTAACCCATGTCTTGGCTTGGCCTCAGTCCCTTGGCTCTTGCGCAGCAATAAAAACAGTAAACAAAGGGGAATCTGGAGTACATCGAATAAGAAACGGGGGCCAAAGGGGCTATGAGGCTCATTAGGTGCCAATAACCTCCTCATCACCCAAACAGCACATGTTTATAGCTAGGAGTTTATGCTGAACTGGGCAGCACCAGGGAGGGCAGTGTGAGAGTATGCAAACCTGGGGAGTGGAACCAAGTGGTTAAAATGAAACTGATATTGAGATGCAGTCGTTTCATTTCTACTTTAAACATGCAGTCCGCACAATTTTCTTTTTCCTCAGACTTAATTGAGTGTTTGAGAGATGTGCTCAGCAGAAGCTGAAAAATAGCTTCTACTTTTAGGTTCTGTTTTTATTGTTTTAACCCTTTAAAACTTTTTAAACTGTCAAAAGTTATTTTCTCTGAAACAAACCGTCTGCCACTTTCAGCTAAATCAAATTTTGTGTACAATTATAATTGGACACTTTTGCCAAATGCTCGGTTTCCTTTTTAAATTTTGCCATCTTTAAATAATACAGACTTTGATTTAGTTCAGTTTTATTTGGCTTGACGGGCGGTGTCCTGCAGGTTTTAGATCTCACCCTGGGTCAGCACACCTGAATCACATGATTAGTTCATTACCAGGCCTCTAGAGAACTTCAAGACATGTTGAGGAGGTCATTAAGCCATTTGAATCAGCTGCGTTGGATCAAGGACACATCTAAAACCTGCAGGACACCGGCTCTCGAGGCCTGGAGTTGCCCACCCCTGATTTATACAGTACCAAATCACTGAGCATCACATACGGTGACACCAGCAATGTAGGAAATCACACATCCTTAGTAATCGCACATTTTACAGCACAGCATAAATACATTGATACATCTATCGGAAACGTTACTGGAATAACTTTTGTAATTGGTTTTGCTTCAATGAGATTTTACTCAATGATTCCCAGTTTATCATCCTTTTCAGAAACCTCAGATCAGAGCAAACGTGTAGATGCTGTGTCCATTTAATACGGTGCCTCACCAAACCACGAAAAGTACATGCAGGCAGAAGTCGCAGTAAGTTTCAGTCTGCAGTCAGAACAGAGGGAGATAATTTATTTCAGGCCAACGTGAAAATAATCACGGGAAAACGTTTAAACTGACATAACTAACAAAATTACAGGTAAATACATTTTACCTGCCTAACGTAATAATTTCTGGTAATTAAGGACCCTGTAATGTACTTCTTACTTGCTCACTAGTAACTTCTTGGCTGTTATACTGAGTTGACAGTGCCCTGCTGGCGCTGCAGCTTCTGCTTTGCCTCTGGACAGTGTGACATCGAGTTGACCCACTTACTGTTGTTTTCTTGTCAAATCTGTACATCACTTTTAAAAATAGCAAATAGGGAACCTGTTAATCCTGTTGTGTGTGATGTGTTTTACCTAACGAGTTTTTGCTTTACTTCTGGCGTCTCGCCCTCGTTTTTCACCAAGAAATATTCCTGTAAAAGGACAAATTGGTCTGGTGAGGTTTGCTGAGGTGACATGTGGCTCTCAGCGGCCAGCGTGGTCACATGTCACCTCACTACTGTGCCCAGACATGCTAGACATAAAACCCAGACACACACACACACACACACACACACACACACACACACACACACACACACACACACACAGTGAAAGAAAAGCTTGGGTAGACAATCTCACACTCAATCATATAACTGCCCACAGTGATACATTGTCTCTTTGCGGGCCAAGTCTCTGTAAGAACCAAGTTTCGCACAATTCTTCCTGCTGGCTTCCATGTTTGAGAAAGCTTATCAAGGTGTGCAACATCGTAATGCAGCCTGCACTTTCCCACAGCTGCTGCTCTCCATTTTCACTCTTTTGTTTGCCTCTTGTGTGCCTTTCTTCTTATCTCCCGGTGCCACTCTTCAGCTCAGCTGCACAAAATCCATACGGATTCACTGCAGTGCAACTCTGCCTCAGCTTCTGGTTTTGATTTCTGCTCGCCTCTGTTTGTTCCCAGCCAGTCAGCAACTCTCTACAAGCCTTTTTGTCACAGATTATTTATGTTCATGCTTTTTAAGTTTTTGGTTCTGTTTTCTGTGTTTTCTGAATCAGGTTCAGGTTATGCTATTTTACTTTTAGTTAGAGGTTTACAATATCCATCTTTTACTGTAAATGCAGGCATTTGCAACATTGTATACATATGTGTATATATATACATGTATCACATTGTTTTACACTTTTGTACAGTGAGTGCAGTGCAGCCTCGCTGACAAACCTTTCCAGCAATCAGTGTTTAGTGTTCACACCATGTGTTAGTATTAAAAATCTAACACTTTGTTCTTACTTCTGAAAAATATTCTGAAAGGCCTTGAATGATTAGTGATTCATTCATTCATGCTATGTAAGCTCCCCTGTCAGCAGCCGGCACACTGCTGAAAGCTGCAGGCTTTGAGCTGTTAAAAAGTAAACCGTGGTGGTATAGTTTCTAAAGGCCAGAGACAATATCCTGTTGTTAATATAATGCTGGATACAAATCTTACTAAGCTGGACTAAAATGTTGTCTTAAATAATCCTCCTTGTTAATTTTCTCATTTCTGTTCCCTGTAAAGTTGGTTTTGTTAGAATAACAAATTTGCATTATCTAGATGCTTTGGCCCATTTCTCAGTCCCATAATCCAGTGCAGCTGCAGACTGGCAGGTTAATGTCCAAGAACACCTTTTCACCTCAGACATTAGTAGATGGTCTCATGAAAAATTCAGCCATGCTTGAAAAAGAATTAGCTTCGAAGAACATTGAAGTGTTTGTGTCTTTTCACTTAAGACATGCTGCAATTAATCTTTCCCTTTAACACAGATGCTACGTAGAGTTTGGGAGAAACAATTAACGTGCACTAAAAAAGTAATGTTGAAAGACATAAATAGTAGAAGGGTGATAACTGAACTAGTAGATATCATAAAACTGAGGCGACTACTAATAAATCCAGGGCAGAAATATGGGCATTTTACACTTAAATATTACAGTGTTGGCATATTCGAGGTGCATTTTACAGATGAGATTTTGGATATTAATTTATATCGCTCCATAAATAAGGAAATACTGTCATCAATCTCAACATCTTCCACAAAAAGTAGGAGCTCAAGCACTCGTTGCTTTCATGAAATGTGTGCAAAGAAATGTAATTGTGTTCTAACAGCTGTGCATATATCAGGAGAGGAAAGGAAACACCACCACATTTCAGTTGGGTTGAGACCTGGACTTTGACTGGGTCATGGTGTCTTGATTTTTCTGTTGTGGATCTGATGGTGTTCTTGGGATCATTGTCCTATTGCATAACTAGGAGTGTGATTGCTATTCGTGCTGTTGGTATTACTGCATCTGCACCTTCTTGTTCAGTGATAGATTTCTTACCAGTTTTTGGGTTTGAACAAGTGAATTCAAGTCAGCTTAACTGTTGGAGCAAATCCAAGATCTGCCTTTTGTTCTGCATCAGAGAGACATAGTATGTCCTTGGCTTTCTTCTCAGAAAACATCGACAAGGTTAATTTTTAACAACGGTTTACACAACACCTCCTGGTGTATAACTCAGTACAAAAATACCAATTTCAGTTTTGGTTTTATTTCAGTCACTTTATCCTTGATCTGCTTCAAACGTCGTTATCCCACATACACATATAGTAGGCTGTGTTATGGACATCACAGCTGTTGTCGACAGCTACGGAGGTAAAGTCTTATCTGCTTTGTCTTTCAGCTGAAGGTACAGATTTCAAGTTTCCTTGATTCGTCTTGTTACGTTTCACTGAGAGTTGCGCATTTTCACATGCTTCTTTTTTCTCAGGGTACGTTAGCGTGGTGGAGTCCACCAAACACTTGGTGATAAACTCTCCATCAGAGAACGGCTTACTCTTATTTGCAATTTGCAAAGCTGATCTTGACTGCTGTATCCTTGGATGTGTAAAGCTTGGAAAAAAATCTTTGTCTTTCTCAAATTGTCTTTTGCAGCTTTGCTGAGAAAGGTTTACATGCAAATTCATGCTCGGCATCAGTCAAGTTCTTATATTACTCTGCATGGTTGATCTTGGTGATTCAAACTGTAAACTCATTTCCATAAGCTAAGCAAATCGCTTTAATTCTGACTTAGGTAACTAAAAACTTGTACATGTATTGTTAAAAACTGTTCATTCTGCATGAATAATTATTTTCTTTCTGCTTCCTATAGGAGCAGTAAGGGTGTGCTCAGAATAAGCACTTACACTACCAGTCAAAAGTTTAGACACACCTTCTCATGTTTTTTCTTTATTTTTACTACCTTCTACATTATAGGTACAAACAGAAGACATCAAATATATGAAACAAGATAAATGGAATTACGTAGCAAAGAGAAAACTGATGTTTTATATTTTAGATTCCTCAAAGTAGCCGCCCTTTGCTTTGCTGACAGTGCTGCAAACTGAGTTCCAGTAGCAGACACATCTGCATCAACTGTTCAGAGCAAGCTGTGTGAATCAGACCTTTATGGTCAAATAGCTGTTAGGCGTGAGCAGCACGGTGGTGCAGTGATTAGCACTTATGCCTCACAACAAGAAGGTCCTGAGTTTGATTCCACTACCTGGCTGGGGTTTTTCTGAGTTTGCATGTTCTCCCCCACAGTCCAAAGACATGCAGTTAGTGGGGTTAGGTTAATTGGTCATTCTAAATTGCCCATAGGTGTGAATCTTAGTGTGAGCGCGAATGGTTGCCTGTCTCTATGCGACAGACTGCCGACCTGCCCAGGGTGTACGCGGCCTCTATGATAGCTGGGATAAGACATGTTTTTCACACTTCTTTGTTTACTTCATAATTCCATATGTGCTCATTCGTAGTTGTGATGCCTTCACTGAGAATCTACAATGTAAATAGTCACGAAAACAAAGGAAAACCATTAAATGAGAAGGTGTGTCCAAACTTTTGACTGGTACTTTTTCCACAAGTCTGAAAGAAGACAGGCCATGGAAGCAAAATCAGCCAGTAAATGAAAATAAAGTATTTGCATTTATTGTCTTCCCTTTGTAACGTATTTGCCTTCAAACCCGCAGTGAGAACCTTTCTACTTTTATGATCTCAGTATTCTTCTATTGCATGATGCTTTTTTGTTTGTTTCTTTCTGTCTCTTTGTTTTAATCTATGCCCACTGAATTGTGAATGCCACACACTTCCCCAGCATCATGTATACGAGTCTGTCAGCTTCGCTCTGTCTGGCAGTAGATGATTCTGAACTCCCACTGCTCTTCATTAGCATCAAGTTCATTAGGCTGCTAATAACTGTTGCCCATGTTGGAGGAGGTGATACTGTGAGGTCAGCAGCCATTAGCCAGTGGGTCTTCTGGGTTTTCTCCTGCTTTGAACTTCATTCAGGAGAAAACTGGCCTTTTATAATAAAGCGTATCAGCAAGTCATTAAGTGCAGCTTTGCAGGGATGATGTGATGAGTTCCTATGGAAAGGCATGGAGGAACTGTATGAAAAACTGTGGTTAGGAAGGGAGAGAGAGGATCATACATATTTAGAATATCAAACAAGTGTTAGCATAATGTATGGGTGGCTGAGGTGAACTCATACTGGAGGTCTGTGTGTCTTAAAACTATGGTTGTTAATTTCATATAAATGTCCAGTGTCAAAGACTCATCACATCTCATTCAGTAACTGGATCATTTCTAACTTAAACAGTAAGGTATTTCCTCTGATGTCAAAACATAAACTACTACTTTAGATTTATTGTGTTACAGGCTGTAGAAACACAACGTCTGTTCTTTGTAGTAACCTGTGCTCTCTCCTACAAGTTTTCCTTTGTGTTTTGCCCTCGCTGTGCCTCGTGCTGTCTGTCTTGGTCAAAGACATTTGGTCTGACTTTATACTTGCTGTTTTATTGTGATGGTTAGCTTGTGTTCTCACCTTTATTCTTCCTCCTTCCTCATTAGTGCCTGTTAATGGATTTTGTAGTTAAATTTAATTTTATTTGGTGTTTACATGCTAGATTATAACTTGATTACCTTTGCAACATTTTACTCCATCCATGTCTCTTTTGTTGTTGTTAGGTGAAATTGTTGAGCAGTAGTTTTTAATATGGGGGTCCCAGTGCAGTCATGCTGATCGATATAGTCCATAGGTCCAAAAACTGAGAAAGTTCTGCTGTTCGTGTCATTTTCTGACCATATTCATGCAGTTAGGTTTATTTTGAATGACTGAAAGTCTCCTTTTGATTGTTCAGAAGAAAAATGTGCAAATTGTCAACTTTGTTACATTATATATAATATTATCAGATGATATAATTTCAAATGAAGTAACAATTTACTCGTATACCACACGGGAGTCTTCACTTCTTTTGTGTGTGTTGTAAATAATCTGGTTATGCATGCATTGCACAGACTCGAGGACACACTGTTGTCCTTGTTGCACGAGTGTGTGTAGCTACACCTCCTCTTCATGATCCTGGACTTCATTTAGTTGGAAGTGATAATGCACGCAGTCTAAAGGGACACTGGTTGTCCTGCTCAACAGGAACACAGCTTTAAACACAAATCCACACAATGCTGACAAATGAACTTGCCCCACTGCCAACTCCAATTAATAGCTTCAGCTGCATCAGCATGCCCCTTGTGTTTGGTCAAAATTAATTTACCAACAAACTTTTTAATCAAATTTCACCACAAACCCCGAGGGGCGATCGGCTCTGTGCATTCACTGTTTGGTGCTGCAGTGTTAGTCTCTTGCAGTGGGGAGCAGTGATTCAGCTCGAAGCAATGAAGCATGGCTTTTTTCCACGCTTGTTGCAAGTGTAAGAAAAATGATCCTTCAGCATTTCCTGTTAAATTACAGGGAACAACACAATCAAAGCCACAGTCCCCTAAAAAGCACAGTTTTCAAATGTCACTGAAAGCTTTTTGTGTGTGTTAAATACTGATATTCAGGAGACATTAACAGGCCCGTGGAAACTCGGGCTCTCTCTGTGCTCATAGTGTTTGAATATCAAAGCACTGCACTCATGGTGACTTTCAGTAGTTGGTCATATATGTCTGCAGTATTTATACAATTTGAAAGAGGTTTTGAATAAATGACCACAATTGCACTTAAGCATCTCCAGAGGTCTTATCTTAATTTTTTTTATAATAATTCAGAAAGGAGTCTAAAGTTCATTTTGCACTTTAAAGATAATGGTCTGCGATCTCGCTGTGCTCTAAAGGAAAGCAGAATTTAAAATAAGACCATTTTTGTCCAGGCTATTTCCCCAAACAGACAAAACTGAGCTCAATTTAACATCAAAATGAAACCTTTTTTACTTCTTAAATTCAGCAGACGCTGAGAAACAGCCTTCCTTTCACCTCATCTTTTTTCCAATTTAAGATCTTTAATGGTTTTTTTCCATTCTCATCATATTTATCTTTTTTCTTGAGATAACAGGGAGATTATAAATGAACCTACACAATATCAGAAATTTGTCTCAGTGATGAAATTCAAGTGTCAACTATTCTTTCTGTTCTCAGAGTTTTCTTTCCTTGAAGATCGAAGTCAAAGTATAAATTGGAACACCAGTTTGAATTTTATTCCTATTTATTTTAAATAAACAAAATTGATTCTTTTAAATGGATCATGGAAAGGATTTTGTGCATTGTGAGCTTTTTGTTTCATTAATCCAAATACTTTCCCGTCGTGAAGCATACTCAGTCATGCAGGTAAGGAAATCCCAGAAAGCTGCCTGTGCACATCTGAATGTTGGCTGTTCAGCCTTTACACTGAAATCGCAGAATCAACTTTGTGGGGAAAACACTTTCTCACGTAAATACTTTACACAAGGTTCTTCTTTCAGTTGGTTCCTTTAGGTTAGGGGTGTCCCACTACAGTCCTCGAGAGCTACTGTCCTGCAGCTTTTAGATGCGTCCCTACTCCAAATGTCATGATCCGGAGTCTGTGACTCCGTGTTTACGTTATTCTTATTCTGTGGTCGTTTTGGGGTTCTTGTACGTTCACGTTTCATGTTCCTATGTTCTGTGTTCTCCAGCCTGTGTGAAGTTTGTGTGTTGTGTCATTGCGTGTATGTGTTTCCTGTTTTATTGTGAAGGTCTCTGTCTGATGTCAGTGTGTTCTGTTTACGTTCCCCCTGCCTCGTCAGCTGTGATGTCTTCCAGGTGTGTTCCCCTCCTGCTTCCCATCCCCTGATTCCTGGCGTGTGTATTTATAGTGTGTGTCACCTCGTCCTCGTGGCTGCTTCGCCTGTGTTGTTTCCCCTCGGTCTCCCTGCGTCTCTCCGTGTGTATTTCCTCCCTGCATCTTCGTTTCTGGTTTGTTTTGTTAGTTTTACCCAGTTTAGGTTCTAGTTTTATGTTCCCAGTGCCATTGTTGTTTGTATTTCCTTTTGTTTAATAAATACTCACCTGCACCTGAGCTGCCGCATTTTGGGTCCTAATATATTCCACACGTCTGCCACACCGGACGTGACACCAATAAAGCTGAATCTAATGGTTGGATGACCTCGTCAGCATGCCATCAAGTTTGGCAAAGGCCTGATAAGAAGCCATTCATTTGATTCAGGTGTGTTGGAACAAGGATGCATCTAAAAGCTGCAGGACGGCAGCCAGTGTTGGGAAGGTTACTTTTAACATGTATTCCACTACAGATTACAGATTACATGCCCCAAAATGTATTCTGTAACGTATTCCATTACGTTACTCAATGAGAGTAACGTATTCTGAATACTTTGGATTACTTAATATATTATCATGCTGTTTACAACTACGTGAATGTACTATTGCTGTGATTTATTACTGTTACTGAAGGTCCGCGACTCCGAACCGTAGTAAAGGGACCTCTGGCTAATACATCGGGTTCGTGTTGAGCTCGTAGCCGAAAACTAGCTTTACTTTGTTGTCTGGGTCGACTTTGAGACAGAGAGAGGCGTTGAAAGGCGTACAGTCGAGTCTTAACAGCTTACTTACAGCTGGGCTCGTCAGGCACTCTTCTTGGCTGCAGTGGTTATTATTATATTTACATGCTTCCAGCTCCCGTTTCTGCTCGATGACAACTCGTACTTTTCCACTCTCCTTTTTCTCCCTCCTCGCGCTCACAGACACATAACGGGTATGGCAGTCCATTCTCCCTGCAGCACGGACTACACTGCCCATGAGGCTACATTCTTTAGAGCTATGCTTGTAGCATTCTGCCTGTTAGCTTAGCACAACAACAACAAAAAGGCGCTCTCTCACCCAGGAAACACACAGTCACAGAGAGAGAGCGCATCGCCCTGTAACCATGGCAACCGTAACGCTGCCGCCTGGAACAACAGAACGTAGCTGTCAAACAAAACCCAAACAGTCCTGACCCGCGACAATATGAAACAGGGAAGTACCGCAGTGTAATCCATTTATTTCAACAAAGTAACTGTATTCTGAATACCACATTTTTAAACTGTAACTGTAACAGAATACAGTTACTCATATTTTGTATTTTAAATACGTAACGGCGGTACATGTATTCCGTTACTCCCCAACACTGACGGTAGCTCTCGAGGACTGGAGTTGGACACCCCTGCTTTAGGGATTGCCACAGTGGATCACCTGTCTCCGCGCCACACCAGCCCTTTGCATACCCTCCTTCACTACATCCATGAATGTTCTCTGTGGTCTTCCATTTTCCTCCTACTTTGCAGTTCCATAATCAGTATCCTTTGTCCAATTTAGCCACTATTCCACATCTACACATATCAAAACTATCTAGGCTCTCTAACGTTGTCTTCAAACCACTCAACTTGAGCTGGCCCTCTGATATCATTTCTAATTCTTGGGCCTATGTCTTTATGTCAATGCCAACTTCTACAAATCATACATTACAGAGGTCGCACCACCATCTTGTAAACCTTCCCTTTGACTCTTGCTGCTATCATTCAGTGATAAATTCCCTCTCGCACTGTCTCCACTTGCTTTAACTCACCAGCACTCTGTTCTTTAACTCTCTTGTATTGTTGTTTTGGATGATTGACCACACATATTTAAATTAAGGTTATTAATTGCTGTTGCACTTCTCTCCCTCTAATTCACTTTCATTCGTCTTCTCTCCAAAACATAAATCCACCTCTTCCTGCTCTTATTGCAGATCACAGTGTTGACTGCAAACATCATAGTCCAAGGAGACTACTGTCTGATCCCATCTGTCAGTCTGTCCATCAGCACTGAAAACAAGAAGGAGCTCAGAGAAGATCCCTGATGGAACCCCATCTCCACCTTGAACCTCTCTGTCTTCATACAAATCCTTTACCAGCCTCACGTGCTTCTCTGCTACTCTCAACCTCCTCATGCAGTACCACAGTTGCTCACTTGACATGCTATCATATGGTTTTCTGACCATCTCTATACTTCTCCATCAAAACGGACATCAATGCTTCTACTCTAATCAACTTTCAATCTTTGGAACAGGCTCAGGGAGAGGCAGCCATCTGCTACCACCATTAAGGGTTGATGGGAGGAAGACAAGATAAAGACACACTGTGGAAGAGAGCCTGGGATTAATAATAATAATAACTGGTGAATAAATGCAGAGTGGTGTATAAACACATAGTGAGTGAAAAACATAAAACAACATAAAAATTAATCAGTGCATCAAGGAAAGTCCGCAGTAGCCTATTGCAGCGTAATTATGGGAGAAATTGACTCAGTTTCTATAGCGCCAAATCACAACAACAGTCCCCCAGATGTACATTATATTGTAATGTAAAGACCATGCAAAAATACAGTGAAAACAAAAACCCCAACAATTGCAATTGCTCTATGAGCATGCACTTTGGTTACAGTGGGAATTAAAAATTCAGTTTCAGTAGGAAGATATGATACAAACCACTGCAGTGCAGTACCTGTAATACCTACAGCATGTTCTAATCGCTCTAATAGGATATTATGGTCGACAGTATCGAACGCTGCACTGAGGTCTAGCAGGACAAGCACAGAGATGAGTCCACTGTCAGAGGCCATAAGAAGATCATTTGTAACCTTCACTAAAGCTGTTTCTGTGCTGTGCTGAGCTCTGAAACCTGACTGAAACTCTTCAAATAAACCTCTGCAGATGATCTGTTAGCTGTTTGACAACTACTCTTTCAAGGATGTTTGATATTGCATTTATTTGATATGAAATTTTGATTTCTGTACAAGAACCAGTTCTTGATTCCCATCCCTACAGATTGATCATATTTAAGATTTAGCTCTTCTTTGAACAGACTGGAATCTCATAAACATGCTGATGAAAGGAAGTGATTATTAAAGGTAACTCAGAAGAATCAGTCAGAGAGAAAGACTCTAAATAAGTATCACTAGTACTGAAAGTTGCCGTACATAATGTAACATCTCTGAGACGGTTATGTGTAATGTTTTTTCTCTAATTGTTAAAATTTATGGACCCATAACTAGTAAAGATTAAAGAATTTCTCTGTTTAACAGACCTCTGACTTTTTGTCAGTCTGGCTGTAGTGGTGAAGAGAAACCTGATGGCATATAGACCGATTCTTATATCACACTTTTTCACTCTCCCGGAGCACTCTGAGTGCTTAATACAACATGCATCATTCACCCATTCACACAAGCACTTTTTCTATGCTTAAGTGCTTTCTGTCTTACATTAACACATTCACATTCATATTCCATTGTCTGCAGTGGGGACAACTTAGTATCTCGCTCAAGGATGCAAGACTGGAGCAGTCAGGGATCAAACCACCAACCTTTCAGTTAGTAGGTGACCTGCTAATCTTCCGCCTCAGCCACAACCAAACCATGATGGAGTGGCATAAAGAATAGGAAGTTGTTGAGCAGTAGTTTTGAATAGAAGTTGAATGTTCTAGCTTTACGGAGCTAGAAATTATTCTTCCAGATTTAATGAAGAACCTCTAAATTACTGAGATGCGACACGGTTGATCTGATATCCTCGTGTTGGTGTTGTTCCCAGATCATCATACTAAATTTCAATTTCAATTTCAATTTTATTTCTATAGCACATTTAAGAGTCACAGGTACAACAAAGTGCTTCACAGACGAGCCATATTTGCAGATTTACAACAAAAGAAAACAGTCAACAACAAAGAAATACAGTTATAGGATGGTAATATTACAACAAGCACGAACCGGGAGGAAATTATACTAAGTAGTTTGAAAGGCGAGCTTAAACAAATGGGTTTTTAACCGTGATTTGAAAGATTGAGTAGTTTCCGACGCACGGACATCAACCGGCAAGCTGTTCCAAAGTTTTGGTGCAGCAAAAGCAAAGGCACGATCCCCTTTCGTCTTTAGTCGAGACATTGGTTGCATTAGGAGCCCCTGATTAGAGGATCTGAGTGCCCTTGAGGGGATATATAAATTAAGAAGGTCAATCAGATAACTAGGTGCCAGGTTATTTAAAATTTTAAAAGTGTATAAAAGGATTTTAAAAACAATACGGTATTTGACAGGAAGCCAATGGAGGTTAGCTAGAATAGGAGTGATATGATCCTGTCTTCTAGTGCCGCTTAAAAGGCGTGCAGCGGCATTCTGGACTAATTGTAGGCGTTGGATGAGGGACAGTTGCAGGCCTAGGTAAAGAGAATTACAATAGTCCAGCTAGGAACGATAGCTTTCAGGCTGGTTAGTGGATCCTTGAAATGCTATGAGAAGTGGTTTAACTGCAGCCCTTCTTTCTAATTAGGGTAGCACTATCAAGTCTTAGTAGCGTAGGTGAGGCAAAGACTAAGGTCGATATGTAACGGCTTTACAGACGACATTTGTTTTTTTAAAAACAAATCCAGCCAGTAATCGGAAACCCTTATGGTCCGGAAAGTAGGGGAGGGGCATGGTTGGGATTGGGTAGGGGAGCAGGGTGGATGGGGTGTGGTGCGGCGGGTGAGCGAGCCCCCCCCCCCCCCCCACTTGCTTATCTAATTTGAGGGAACTGTCCAGCACTACTCCAAGATTTCTTACAGTAGACGATAGGTGACTGGCATAAGAACCTAAGGTCCCCGATAGCTGTTTCAACGGCATGTGGCTACCAAAGACGATCATTTCTGTTTTATTTTCGTTGAGGGTGAGCGAATTATGCAGTAGCCAGTCTTTGACGTCACACAGGACAGTTAAGCAACGGCAATAGCGGGGATTGGAGATCCAGGTCTAGAGGGAAGTAGATTTGGATATCATCCGCATAGCAGTGGAAAGAGATATTGTGGTTCCTGAAAATTTTTCCCAGGGGTAACAGATAGAGAGAAAACAGTGTTGGACTTAACACAGACCCCTGGGGCACACCACAACGGAGAGGTGCAGAGGAGGAAGAGTGATTTCCCATAGAGACAGAGAAAGACCTCTCAGTTAGGTATGATTTAAACCACGAGAGTACTTTGCCTCTAAGACCAACTACATGTTCAAGCCTTGAAAGGAGAATATCATGGTCGACCGTATCAAAAGCAGAGGACAAGTCTAAAAGAACTAAAACCACAGGGCGCCCTGTATCAACAGTTACGAGGAGATCATTAAAAACTCTCAGTAAGGCTGTCTCGGTACTGTGGTGGGGTTTAAAACCAGACTGGAATTTTTCATTGATTCCATTTGCCTCTAAGAAAGATTGCAATTGCTTAAGAACAATTTTCTCTAAAACTTTAGCCATAAAGGGGAGTTTAGATATCGGCCTATAGTTTGAGAGGACATTTGGGTCAAGATTACTTTTCTTAATAATAGGTTGGATAACTGCATGTTTAAACATAGCGGGGACGCTGCCTGATAGCAGTGATGAATTCATTAAAAGTAAAATCCAAGGTCCTATAGTGTTCAGGGCATTTTTAATAATGCGAGATGGAAGCACATCATGGCGGGAATTAGAATTTTTCGTTTGGGCTATTATTTCCTTAAGGGTCGAAAAGGAGACAGATTCAAACTGTTCTAGTACCGCCAGGGATTCGGACATTAAGGATGTGTCTTCAGTGGGTAGATATGAGGATCTTAATGCTGTGGTCTTATCTGAAAGATAGTTTAGGAATTTTTCGCATAGAGCTTGGGAGGTCTCGGTCTGGGTGGAGAGTGGATTTATTAACGAGTTAAAAATGCTAAAAAGGACCTGTGGCTTATGGCTATTAATCGCGATGATCTCTGACAGGAAGGAGGCTTTTGCAGTTTTAACAGCCTTCTGATATTTCTTCAGACAATTACGGAGAATGTCAAAGGAGATCTGAAGTTTGTCTTTCTTCCATCTCCTCTCCGCTTGGCGGCATTCACGTCTGAGGGTACGGGTATGATCATTCATCCATGGTTGGCGGGACGGTTTGGGGCGTTTGATCTTTAGGGGAGCTACAGTGTCTAAAATAGAAATACAGGTGGCGATAAAGGAGTTAGCGAGATCGTTAACCGATGTAGCTGTATCCCAGTTAGCTTCGCAGAAGGCCGAGTCAGTCAGAGCCATAGAAAACTGAACAATAGTCTCCGAATTAATCATGCGTAGGTTTTGCACAGGACCCTCACGTTTCAGCTCCAAATTGCACACATTGACATTAAACAAAACCGGGAAATGGTCCGAAATCCCAGGATTGTAAATGTCTGTGATGCAGATGTCCAGACCGTAGGATAGTACCAGGTCAAGCGTGTGGCCTTTAATGTGGGTTGGTTTACTGACCCACTGGGTAAGGTTAAAAGAGTCTATGAGGGCTAAGAAGTCCTTGACCAGTGGGTCCAACTCGCAACAAACATGAATATTAAAATCACCAGTAATGAGAGTATAATCATAGTTAACCAAAAGGTTTCCTAAAAAATCAGCAAACTCGTGGATAAAATCCTTATTGACTTTTGGTGGGCGATATACTACCGCACAGAGGATCGGGGAGGGGCAGATCAGCTCAAGTAACTGCACCTCAAAGCTAGAGAATATGGCAGGGGGAAGCTGTCGCACACGAAATTTGTTTTTAAAAGCCGTGACTAGCCCTCCCCCCCTGCCCGAAGTCCTAGGAGTGCTGATGAAGGTGCATTCAGGTGGGAGAAATTCCGATAGGGAGACAGACTCACCGGGCCGGATCCAGGTTTCTGTCAGGAATAAGAAGTCCCGCTCGGAGGAACGAAAAAAATCATTCAAGATAAAAGATTTGTTCGCCAACGATCTGGTGTTCAGCACAGCCATCTGAATCGTAGTCATCTCATCGTTATTCGGAACACGTCTCAGCGGACGTAGGTTGCTGTGGTTTACGCCACCACCACGAGCCCGCATCCAGCTTCTAATGGGGTGGTGGACGACTGGTAGTTCCGGGTTAGCGAGTTGTCCGACTTGGCGGGTCCATCGATGACGAAGTAGTCTGATGGTGTGCTGATCGTGGGAAGAGAATAAAGGTTGAAAGATATCCGAGATGGTGTGATAGTTGGTTACACCATGTAGTTTCAAATAGGTTTTGATGCGAATCCGGATGCCGCTCCGTTTTCCCCGTCGTCTGGGCCGTTTCTTGGCGGGGGGGAAGAAAGGCAAGCAGCGTATGCATGTAGTCGTGTCTTTAGGAAACGGGATGTCGCTTCCCGGCTTCCAATACGGATATGCAGGTTGATGTTTCAAAGGTCGGAGATCCAGCAGCGTTTGACGATCATAAACAATTAGTGTGGTTCCATCCCGGAAGCATACAAAAAATAGAATAGCTAACAACAGAAAAAGCTCGGAGGAGCGAAGACGGCTTGCCGTACACACTGGCGCCATTTTCCTCACCACAGATGTTGTTCCAGAATCAACATTGCAAGTGACCAATCAGAATGTTGTGACGTCATACTTTTGCGACTTCGGGAAAAACCGGCGTAAAACAAAAAACTGTACTTAAGCTGCGTGAAACCGCCTCTGTCCGCCGATCAACGAGACCCTGACCCTAACCCTTTAATAAACAGTAAGCAGAATTGATATTGTCCTTGCAACATTGGAATTTCATAAATGCACGAATGGCTTGGCGCGCAAAGGAATAACGTCACAACAATGTGATTGGTCACTTGCAATGTTGAACCTGGAACAACATTTTCATGATGGTCTGGGAACAACACCAACACAAGGATATCAGATCATCCCAACACTTTAAGGTGCGCTTTTCAGAAAGACATCTACTGTAATGAAATACATTCACCACTGCTGTGTTATCGAGAAACACCGAGGTTTTCAGGAAGAAATTTCTATGCCATATTTAAGAACAAGATTCAGAGTGTGATTAAAGTGGTGGGTGGCCTCTACACATTTTGAGAGAGGCCCATTGAGTTTAAAATCTTAAATGCTGTGTTGAGGCTGTCATTTTCAGCATCTATATGGATGTTAAAATCACCCACAGTAATCATGTTGTCTGAACTGAGTACCAAATCAGATGACAAGTTTGATAAATCATCAATTATTATTATTATCAATTATTATTTTATGAAATCTACATTTATCCTTAGCCAGCAGTTTCAGCTGGTTGCTTTGGCTCCTTGAAGACAATTCACTATGGTTGCTGGTGTCTCTAGCTTCACATTCTTCAAAACAGTATCAATATCCACTGAAGAAGCTTCTCGGATGAGAGGTGAAACGTCTTCAAGCAACTTAAAGAAGTCCAGACGCTTTTCTTTGCAAGCTCCTTAGACTACGATGACCTGGATGACTGAGAACCTTCACAGACATCAATATCCAGTGGTTTTTCCTCGCTGGCTGTATCACTGAGTGGGGAAATGTCATTTGAAAATGTGAATGAGTACCAGGGACTTCTGTTTAGGACCATGTTTCCTCCTCATAGTCACCCAGCCAGCTTGTTTTCCCTGGTTGCTCGTTGCTTGACCATCTGCTGGAGGAGAGCTAGTGGTAACATCATTCACCCACACTGACTACAGGCTGGCTAGCTACAGGTTTTTTTAGGCCTGACCA
>NW_024583107.1:14791-15660 GCF_018398535.1 Haplochromis burtoni | reverse complement strand
AGAGGGAAGTAGATTTGGATATCATCCGCATAGCAGTGGAAAGAGATATTGTGGTTCCTGAAAATTTTTTCCCAGGGGTAACAGATAGAGAGAAAACAGTGTTGGACTTAACACAGACCCCTGGGGCACACCACAACAGAGAGGTGCAGAGGAGGAAGAGTGATTTCCCATAGAGACAGAGAAAGACCTCTCAGTTAGGTATGATTTAAACCACGAGAGTACTTTGCCTCTAAGACCAACCACATGTTCAAGCCTTGAAAGGAGAATATCATGGTCGACCGTATCAAAAGCAGAGGACAAGTCTAAAAGAACTAAAACCACAGGGCGCCCTGTATCAACAGTTACGAGGAGATCATTAAAAACTCTCAGTAAGGCTGTCTCGGTACTGTGGTGGGGTTTAAAACCAGACTGGAATTTTTCATTGATTCCATTTGCCTCTAAGAAAGATTGCAATTGCTTAAGAACAATTTTCTCTAAAACTTTAGCCATAAAAGGGAGTTTAGATATCGGCCTATAGTTTGAGAGGACATTTGGGTCAAGATTACTTTTCTTAATAATAGGTTGGATAACTGCATGTTTAAACATAGCGGGGACGCTGCCTGATAGCAGTGATGAATTCATTAAAAGTAAAATCCAAGGTCCTATAGTGTTCAGGGCATTTTTAATAATGCGAGAAGGAAGCACATCATGGCGGGAATTAGAATTTTTCGTTTGGGCTATTATTTCCTTAAGGGTCGAAAAGGAGACAGATTCAAACTGTTCTAGTACCGCCAGGGATTCGGACATTAAGGATGTGTCTTCAGTGGGTAGATATGAGGATCTTAATGCTGTGGTCTTATCTGAAAGATAGTTTAGGAATTTTTCGCATA
>NW_024583107.1:0-14766 GCF_018398535.1 Haplochromis burtoni | reverse complement strand
GAATAACGATGAGATGACTACGATTCAGATGGCTGTGCTGAACACCAGATCGTTGGCGAACAAATCTTTTATCTTGAATGATTTTTTTCGTTCCTCCGAGCGGGACTTCTTATTCCTGACAGAAACCTGGATCCGGCCCGGTGAGTCTGTCTCCCTATCGGAATTTCTCCCACCTGAATGCACCTTCATCAGCACTCCTAGGACTTCGGGCAGGGGGGGAGGGCTAGTCACGGCTTTTAAAAACAAATTTCGTGTGCGACAGCTTCCCCCTGCCATATTCTCTAGCTTTGAGGTGCAGTTACTTGAGCTGATCTGCCCCTCCCCGATCCTCTGTGCGGTAGTATATCGCCCACCAAAAGTCAATAAGGATTTTATCCACGAGTTTGCTGATTTTTTAGGAAACCTTTTGGTTAACTATGATTATACTCTCATTACTGGTGATTTTAATATTCATGTTTGTTGCGAGTTGGACCCACTGGTCAAGGACTTCTTAGCCCTCATAGACTCTTTTAACCTTACCCAGTGGGTCAGTAAACCAACCCACATTAAAGGCCACACGCTTGACCTGGTACTATCCTACGGTCTGGACATCTGCATCACAGACATTTACAATCCTGGGATTTCGGACCATTTCCCGGTTTTGTTTAATGTCAATGTGTGCAATTTGGAGCTGAAACGTGAGGGTCCTGTGCAAAACCTACGCATGATTAATTCGGAGACTATTGTTCAGTTTTCTATGGCTCTGACTGACTCGGCCTTCTGCGAAGCTAACTGGGATACAGCTACATCGGTTAACGATCTCGCTAACTCCTTTATCGCCACCTGTATTTCTATTTTAGACACTGTAGCTCCCCTAAAGATCAAACGCCCCAAACCGTCCCGCCAACCATGGATGAATGATCATACCCGTACCCTCAGACGTGAATGCCGCCAAGCGGAGAGGAGATGGAAGAAAGACAAACTTCAGATCTCCTTTGACATTCTCCGTAATTGTCTGAAGAAATATCAGAAGGCTGTTAAAACTGCAAAAGCCTCCTTCCTGTCAGAGATCATCGCGATTAATAGCCATAAGCCACAGGTCCTTTTTAGCATTTTTAACTCGTTAATAAATCCACTCTCCACCCAGACCGAGACCTCCCAAGCTCTATGCGAAAAATTCCTAAACTATCTTTCAGATAAGACCACAGCATTAAGATCCTCATATCTACCCACTGAAGACACATCCTTAATGTCCGAATCCCTGGCGGTACTAGAACAGTTTGAATCTGTCTCCTTTTCGACCCTTAAGGAAATAATAGCCCAAACGAAAAATTCTAATTCCCGCCATGATGTGCTTCCATCTCGCATTATTAAAAATGCCCTGAACACTATAGGACCTTGGATTTTACTTTTAATGAATTCATCACTGCTATCAGGCAGCGTCCCCGCTATGTTTAAACATGCAGTTATCCAACCTATTATTAAGAAAAGTAATCTTGACCCAAATGTCCTCTCAAACTATAGGCCGATATCTAAACTCCCCTTTATGGCTAAAGTTTTAGAGAAAATTGTTCTTAAGCAATTGCAATCTTTCTTAGAGGCAAATGGAATCAATGAAAAATTCCAGTCTGGTTTTAAACCCCACCACAGTACCGAGACAGCCTTACTGAGAGTTTTTAATGATCTCCTCGTAACTGTTGATACAGGGCGCCCTGTGGTTTTAGTTCTTTTAGACTTGTCCTCTGCTTTTGATACGGTCGACCATGATATTCTCCTTTCAAGGCTTGAACATGTAGTTGGTCTTAGAGGCAAAGTACTCTCGTGGTTTAAATCATACCTAACTGAGAGGTCTTTCTCTGTCTCTATGGGAAATCACTCTTCCTCCTCTGCACCTCTCCGTTGTGGTGTGCCCCAGGGGTCTGTGTTAAGTCCAACACTGTTTTCTCTCTATCTGTTACCCCTGGGAAAAATTTTCAGGAACCACAATATCTCTTTCCACTGCTATGCGGATGATATCCAAATCTACTTCCCTCTAGACCTGGATCTCCAATCCCCGCTATTGCCGTTGCTTAACTGCCTGTGTGACGTCAAAGACTGGCTACTGCATAATTCGCTCACCCTCAACGAAAATAAAACAGAAATGATCGTCTTTGGTAGCCACATGCCGTTGAAACAGCTATCGGGGACCTTAGGTTCTTATGCCAGTCACCTATCGTCTACTGTAAGAAATCTTGGAGTAGTGCTGGACAGTTCCCTCAAATTAGATAAGCAAGTGGGGGGGGGGGGGGGGGGGCTCGTTCTCACCCGCGCAGCCCCCTCCACCTGCTCGGCCTCATCAACCACACCACTGCCCCTCCCCCTATACCTCTTTCCGGCACCTATAAGGGTTCGCCGGTTAGCTTGGCTGGGATTTGTTAAAAAAAACAGAATTTCTTGACAAGCCGGAAACACTATGGACCTTAGTCTTGCAGTCACATGTTACGTAAGACTGGAGAGTGCGACATCCCTCAATTGAAAGAAGGGCTCAGTAGTAACCAGCTTCAACACGCATTTCAAGGCATGTACTAACCGACCTTAAGCTATAGCTTTACTTAGCTGGACTATTGTAATTCTCTTTACCTAGGCCTGCAACTCGTCCCTCATCCAACGCCTACAATTAGTCCAGAATGCCGCTGCACGCCTTTTAAGCGGCACTAGAAGACAGGATCATATCACTCCTATTCTAGCTAACCTCCATTGGCTTCCTGTCAAATACCGTATTGTTTTTAAAATCCTTTTATACACTTTTAAAATTTTAAATAACCTGGCACCTAGTTATCTGATTGACCTTCTTAATTTATATATCCCCTCAAGGGCACTCAGATCCTCTAATCAGGGGCTCCTAATGCAACCAATGTCTCGACTAAAGACGAAAGGGGATCGTGCCTTTGCTTTTGCTGCACCAAAACTTTGGAACAGCTTGCCGTTGATGTCCGTGCGTCGGAAACTATTCAATCTTTCAAATCACGGTTAAAAACCCATTTGTTTAAGCTCGCCTTTCAAACTACTTAGTATAATTTCCTCCCGGTTCGTGCTTGTTATAATATTACCATCCTATAACTGTATTTCTTTGTTGTTGACTGTTTTCTTTTGTTGTAAATCTGCAAATATGGCTCGTCTGTGAAGCACTTTGTTGTACCTGTGACTCTTAAATGTGCTATAGAAATAAAATTGAAATTGAAATTGAAATTTAGTATGATGATCTGGGAACAACACCAACACGAGGATATCAGATCAACCGTGTCGCATCTCAGTAATTTAGAGGTTCTTCATTAAATCTGGAAGAATAATTTCTAGCTCCGTAAAGCTAGAACATTCAACTTCTATTCAAAACTACTGCTCAACAACTTCCTATTCTTTATGCCACTCCATCATGGTTTGGTTGTGGCTGAGGCGGAAGATTAGCAGGTCACCTACTAACTGAAAGGTTGGTGGTTTGATCCCTGACTGCTCCAGTCTTGCATCCTTGAGCGAGATACTAAGTTGTCCCCACTGCAGACAATGGAATATGAATGTGAATGTGTTAATGTAAGACAGAAAGCACTTAAGCATAGAAAAAGTGCTTGTGTGAATGGGTGAATGATGCATGTTGTATTAAGCACTCAGAGTGCTCCGGGAGAGTGAAAAAGTGTGATATAAGAATCGGTCTATATGCCATCAGGTTTCTCTTCACCACTACAGCCAGACTGACAAAAAGTCAGAGGTCTGTTAAACAGAGAAATTCTTTAATCTTTACTAGTTATGGGTCCATAAATTTTAACAATTAGAGAAAAAACATTACACATAACCGTATCAGAGATGTTACATTATGTACGGCAACTTTCAGTACTAGTGATACTTATTTAGAGTCTTTCTCTCTGACTGATTCTTCTGAGTTACCTTTAATAATCACTTCCTTTCATCAGCATGTTTATGAGATTCCAGTCTGTTCAAAGAAGAGCTAAATCTTAAATATGATCAATCTGTAGGGATGGGAATCAAGAACTGGTTCTTGTACAGAAATCAAAATTTCATATCAAATAAATGCAATATCAAAATCCTTGAAAGAGTAGTTGTCAAACAGCTAACAGATCATCTGCAGAGGTTTATTTGAAGAGTTTCAGTCAGGTTTCAGAGCTCAGCACAGCACAGAAACAGCTTTAGTGAAGGTTACAAATGATCTTCTTATGGCCTCTGACAGTGGACTCATCTCTGTGCTTGTCCTGCTAGACCTCAGTGCAGCATCGATACTGTCGACCATAATATCCTATTAGAGCGATTAGAACATGCTGTAGGTATTACAGGTACTGCACTGCAGTGGTTTGTATCATATCTATCCTACTGAAACTGAATTTTTAATTCCCATGTAACCAAAGTGCATGCTCATAGAGCAATTGCAATTGTTGGGGTTTTTGTTTTCACTGTATTTTTGCATGGTCTTTATTACAATATAATGTACATCTGGGGGACTGTTGTTGTGATTTGGCGCTATAGAAACTGAGTCAATTTCTCCCATAATTATCGCTGCAATAGGCTACTGCGGACTTTCCTTGATGCACTGATTAATTTTTATGTTGTTTTATGTTTTTCACTCACTATGTGTTTATACACCACTGCATTTATTACTTATTATTATATTACCCAGGCTCTCTTCCACAGTGTGTCTTTATCTTGTCTTCCTCCCATCAACCCTTAATGGTGGTAGCAGATGGCTGCCTCTCCCTGAGCCTGTTCCAAAGATTGAAAGTTGATTAGAGTAGAAGCATTGATGTCCGTTTTGATGGAGAAGTATAGAGATGGTCAGAAAACCATATGATAGCATGTCAAGTGAGCAACTGTGGTACTGCATGAGGAGGTTGAGAGTAGCAGAGAAGCACGTGAGGCTGGTAAAGGATTTGTATGAAGACAGAGAGGTTCAAGGTGGAGATGGGGTTCCATCAGGGATCTTCTCTGAGCTCCTTCTTGTTTTCAGTGCTGATGGACAGACTGACAGATGGGATCAGACAGTAGTCTCCTTGGACTATGATGTTTGCAGTCAACACTGTGATCTGCAATAAGAGCAGGAAGAGGTGGATTTATGTTTTGGAGAGAAGACGAATGAAAGTGAATTAGAGGGAGAGAAGTGCAACAGCAATTAATAACCTTAATTTAAATATGTGCGGAATGCCCAGAAGACAGTGGAGATTATTGTGGACTTCAGGAAGCACACAGCCCCACTCCCCCCATCATCCTGACTGACACCCATCACCTCTGTGGACTCATTCCGCTTCCTGGGTACCACCATCACCCAGGACCTGAAGTGGGAGCCCACCATCACCTCCGTCATCAAGAAAGCCCAGCAGAGGATGTACTTCCTGAGGCAGCTGAAGAAATTCAACCTGCCAACACGGACGATGATGCAGTTCTACACTGCAATCATCGAGTCCATCCTCACCTCCTCCATCACCGTGTGGTACGCTGGAGCCACTATCAGGGACAAACAGAGACTGCAGCGTGTTGTGCGCTCTGCTGAGAAGGTGATTGGCTGCAGACTCCCATCTCTGCAGGACCTGTACACCTCCAGGACATTGCGGCGTGCAGCCCGGATCTCAGCTGACCCTTCTCACCCTGGACACAGTCTGTTTGACCTGCTCCCCTCAGGCAGGAGGCTCCGGTCCATTCGCACCAGAACCTCTCGCCATAAGAACAGTTTCTTCCCCTCTGCTGTGGAACACGTCTCAGCGGACGTAGGTTGCTGTGGTTTACGCCACCACCACGAGCCCGCATCCAGCTTCTAATGGGGGGGTGGACGACTGGTAGTTCCGGGTTAGCGAGTTGTCCGAATTGGCGGGTCCATCGATGACGAAGTAGTCTGATGGTGTGCTGATCGTGGGAAGAGAATAAAGGTTGAAAGATATCCGAGATGGTGTGATAGTTGGTTACACCATGTAGTTTCAAATAGGTTTTGATGCGAATCCGGATGCCGCTCCGTTTTCCCCGTCGTCTGGGCCGTTTCTTGGCGGGGGGGAAGAAAGGCAAGCAGCGTATGCATGTAGTCGTGTCTTTAGGAAACGGGATGTCGCTTCCCGGCTTCCAATACGGATATGCAGGTTGATGTTTCAAAGGTCGGAGATCCAGCAGCGTTTGACGATCATAAACAATTAGTGTGGTTCCATCCCAGAAGCATACAAAAAATAGAATAGCTAACAACAGAAAAAGCTCGGAGGAGCGAAGACGGCTTGCCGTACACACTGGCGCCATTTTCCTCACCACAGATGTTGTTCCAGAATCAACATTGCAAGTGACCAATCAGAATGTTGTGACGTCATACTTTTGCGACTTCGGGAAAAACCGGCGTAAAACAAAAAACTGTACTTAAGCTGCGTGAAACCGCCTCTATCTGCCGATCAACAGACCCTGACCCTAACCCTTTAATAAACAGTAAGCAGAATTGATATTGTCCTTGCAACATTGGAATTTCATAAATGCACGAATGGCTTGGTCTCGCAAAGGAATAACGTCACAACAATGTGATTGGTCACTTGCAGTGTTGAACCTGGAACAACATTTTCATGATGGTCTGGGAACAACACCAACACAAGGATATCAGATCATCCCAACACTTTAAGGTGCGCTTTTCAGAAAGACATCTACTGTAATGAAATACATTCACCACTGCTGTGTTATCGAGAAACACCGAGGTTTTCAGGAAGAAATTTCTATGCCATATTTAAGAACAAGATTCAGAGTGTGATTAAAGTGGTGGGTGGCCTCTACACATTTTGAGAGAGGCCCATTGAGTTTAAAATCTTAAATGCTGTGTTGAGGCTGTCATTTTCAGCATCTATATGGATGTTAAAATCACCCACAGTAATCATGTTGTCTGAACTGAGTACCAAATCAGATGACAAGTTTGATAAATCATCAATTATTATTATTATCAATTATTATTTTATGAAATCTACATTTATCCTTAGCCAGCAGTTTCAGCTGGTTGCTTTGGCTCCTTGAAGACAATTCACTATGGTTGCTGGTGTCTCTAGCTTCACATTCTTCAAAACAGTATCAATATCCACTGAAGAAGCTTCTCGGATGAGAGGTGAAACGTCTTCAAGCAACTTAAAGAAGTCCAGACGCTTTTCTTTGCAAGCTCCTTTGACTACGATGACCTGGATGACTGAGAACCTTCACAGACATCAATATCCAGTGGTTTTTCCTCGCTGGCTGTATCACTGAGTGGGGAAATGTCATTTGAAAATGTGAATGAGTACCAGGGACTTCTGTTTAGGACCATGTTTCCTCCTCATAGTCACCCAGCCAGCTTGTTTTCCCTGGTTGCTCGTTGCTTGACCATCTGCTGGAGGAGAGCTAGTGGTAACATCATTCACCCACACTGACTACAGGCTGGCTAGCTACAGGTTTTTTTAGGCTGCAGAGCTGGGTCTCCGTTTCACTAAGCTTGGTCTCCAAGTGTAGCTACAAACAAGCTACATTTCTTTCTAAAGTATTAGTAAATGTGGATGAAACCATGAGGCTTTCACTTGGCTATGAGCAGCCAAGTTGATAAACAGCATGTTTCTATTCTGTTTCTATTGGCTCTCACAGGCCTAGGGTCTTTTCTTCTCAAAGTTTTCATAGCACCCCCTAATTCATGGCAAAGGCATTCTGTCAATTTAAGGTTACGGACTCTGTGTGGTCAAGTTCTTTCACACCAGACATGCTCATGTTTTTATGGACCTTTCTTTGTGCAGGGCGCACCCCCATACTGTTCCCACAAAGTTGGGAGCCTGAAATTGTCCAAAATGTTGTGGTATGCCGAAGCATTAAAAGTTCCTTTTACTGCTACTAAAACAGCACCACACCATAGCCCCCCCCTCCACCAAACTTTACACTTGGCACAATGCAGCCAGATAAGTACTGCTCTCCTGGCCGCTGCCAAACCCAGACTTATCTGTCAAACTGCCAGACGGAAAAGCGTGATTTGTCACTCTGGAGAACATGTCTCCACTGCTCTAGAGTTTGGTGGAGATGCACTTTACTTTGCGCTGCATCTTAGACTGTGGATTGCACCTGGTGATGTAAGGCTTGGATGCAGCAGCTCAGCCATGAAAACCAATGACATGAAGCTCTGTATGCTCTGTTCTTGAGCTAATCTGAAGGCTACATTAAGTTTGGAGGTTTGTAATCTCCAAAATCTCTGCGCACTATGTGCTTCTGCTGATCCTGCCCTATGATTTTATGTGGCCCACCACTTCATGGCTGAGTCGCTGTCATTCACTTTGAATAATACTGTTAACACTTGACTGTGGAATAATTAGTAGCTATGCTTGATTTTATGCAGCTGTGGCCATGATTGAAACGCCTGAATTCAATTATTATGCGAGTGAATACTTTTTGCAGTGTAGTGTAAGTGAGCACGTTTTTACTTCCTTCATCTATCCTTTTTTGACTCGTGGAACATTATCATTGGAGAATCAAGTAGATTGTGTGACTTGCTCAGAGAGATAGATTGACATAACACGGACGCCACACTTTGAATGGCTGTTTTATAGTTTGATGATGTTTCTGTAGTTTGGTTTTTCATTGTTCAGAAATGTGAAGTTATTCCCTGTGTTTACAAAAGAAGTGTTTTGTTTTGCAGTCAGTGCTAACCTCTAATTGCTAATTTATGGTAGTACTTTGAGTAGTACTTTATCTACCTTTAAAATGTACAAAGATTTAACAGGATTTGAAGAAACGAAATGGACTTTTGCCTCATGCATGGAAAATGTAAGTGCTAAATGAGTCGTGAAATTTTCATTTTACTCTTTCCTGTTCTGATTTTATATTCTAGTGTGCATTTATTCGTTTAATCAAAGCATTTCTTTCTTAAACAGCAATTGCAGCTCATTATGCAAATGCATGAGCATTGTGTTAGTTCTCTATGACTTTGATATGTAAGCAACTGAAGTGAATAGTTGTTTTCTGAGTGGCTCTGTTAACAGATATGGAGAAAAAAGCCTCGATCAGCAAATAAATTTCAGGCTGCTGTTTTCCCATCAAATCCAGAGAGTCCTTTTCTCTCCCTCTCTGTATGGCATCAATCTTGTGTGTCTGAGAGTGAGGGGGGAAATGGACTCACATCTCACCTCAGAAACCTTTTGATTACCCATTTTCCTTCCAGTGCCACGTGAGCCCACGCGGGCCAAACCTCATGATAGACAACCCATTAAGGAATCTAACGACTTGGCTACTCACTGCTGGTTTCCTGCCTGCTCCCCCCTCCATATTCTCGGCATTTCTTCATCTCTCCCTCCCTCCCTCTCTCTTTCTTTCTTTCTTTCTTTCTCTCTTCGTCTGAACTCTGATTAATTTCCAAACAAACTTGTTTATCGTCCACTGCCACCTTTCAGCCAAAATGACCAGCATGATAGATCCTTTTCCTCTCCACATGACTGACTTCACTTTGACTTTGAAAATGGTTAGGAATTATTCATCGGCCGTCTTCCTCCATTTTACATTTCCTCAGAGGAGAAGAGCACAATCATAGCTGCACCATCCACTTCTCCAGCAGTCATTTTGCACTTCAGGACATCTTGACCTTTCTCAGTGGAGCTCATGGTATACAGGGGGGAGTCAGTATGACCTCAAAGTGAGTGGGGAAGTTGTCGTGTTGATTCCTAAAGGATTCCCCAAAGCTAGTTGATCTCTAGGATGCACTGTGACTCAGAGTGTACTCACAGTTTGGAAATAGAATTATCGTTTGTGGGGAATTTTTTTTCCAGGACTGTAAATAAAAGAAAAATGAAAAAAACAAAACAAACTAGGAACAATATGAACTGACAGAGCTTTACACAGTTATACTTTAAGAGTAGGGAAACGGCTGAGCAGCTATAAAGAGCTTTTGTAGTCCTAATGACTAATCAAAGCATTGTGCACTGCAAGCTACATTCACCCCTTGATGGAGTTCATTATATACACTTTATGTAGCTGAGCACAACACCTAATATACATGTGTTTGGACTTTGGAAAGAAACCAGAGCCTCAAATTTCCTTATAGACTCCATACACAAACCCAAATCTCGCTGTGCTTCAAGAAGATCTCTAATCATTTAATAAACAGACATAATGAATACTACTGTGGGGTTTATCTGTAATGATAATAGCACAGTACCTGCAATGACAATCATGGGCATTGGCCCCCAGTTACTGATGAAAGTACCTCATGGATGATGTTGGATGGTCTTATTGGACGTTTTCTGTTTCTGATAGTAACTTTGTGGTCGTCGGTTTGAGCAGTCTCTGCTATGACTGTTTGTGGGGTGAAGACGAGGAGATATATTCATCTTCTGTCTGTTGTAGCGTTCCAGGTGAGGGACGCTGATATAACAACTACACAATAACACTGTATTAGTCTGTTGCTCAACATTAAAACGACCATGTTGAGGCTTCAGAATGCAGTCAAAACTCAGTGGATGACGTCATGATTACAAACTCAATTTTTTATACAGTCTATGGTTTTAACATCAAAATATACTTATACTTAAAGTTCCTAAAGTAAAAAGTACTTTTTATGCAGGATGGCCATTTTCAGAATCTGACACATTGTACTGAATCGTAATTATTGAGTAAGTAATATGTACATATCTCTTTAATGTTTCAGCACTTAATATAATCACTTATATTGCTGGAAAGTGTTGTGTAGTGCAAAGGAATATACTGGATGATTTTTATTGACACCTTAAAATAAATGGCGTACAATCAAGTACAAGTAGAAAGTAGCATAACACAGAAATACTTATTTAATACAAATATGTTAAATTACTCATTTCCAAAGTTCCTGAGGAGATGGGCCAAGTTACTTTACACTGCTGATCCTAAACACACTCTGATCCAGTGGCTTTGGGTATTGTAATTCAAATCTAAAATTTAGTTTTAACTTGAAAAAGCTTCCAGGATCATATATAAACCAATCACAGCAGCTCTAACTTCTGGGTTACCTTCCATTTCAGTTGCAATCATTTCTAGGAGCCCAGCCTAGATAGCAGGCTGAGATTAGGCCTGCATCCAGATTCACATGCTGTACTTTATTAATGGCCTGAACTTTGACCCAACCAAATGGCTGTCAGAACTGGACATCTCTACTATTCATATATGTCAGTGGAGCAGTGGAAGGATAGCCACCTGCCAAAAGCCATTAGACCTGAGCTGTCACCTCTGCTGTGGCAGACGGCGAGGAGCGGAGAGAGATTGGACCCAAATGCAGACACTGATGACGGACTTGAACTGAGAGTGAGGCTTTATTACGGCGGAGCAGATTACAAAAAAAGCAAAAGGTGACAACAGCAGGTGTTTAGCAAAACCTAAACTAGGAGAAACCTAAAAAACAAGAATAAAGAAAGGATCTGAGACATGGGAGATGCAGTAGGTGATACACAGACGATCCAGCAACAAACAGAGGAAGACAAAGGGCTTAAATACACAGAGGGATAACGAGGGAGTGAGACGCGGGAGGAGAGCACAGCTGGGAGAAATCACACACCGAGACCGGAGGGAAGCAAAACTGAAAACACCAACGTAACACACGAGACTATCAAAGTAAAACAGGAAACACGAGACAGGCACGTAGATGTGGACTGACACTGAAACAATGAGAAGCACAGACATGAAAACATAACACAAGGAACGCAGGGGAAGCACAGAGACAGAAACCAGAGACTAGAAACTATAAATAATAAAGAAATCAAAGACTATTAACGATAACTCAAAACACAAAACGCTGGGTCACAGACCCAGGACCGTGGCATGAGCTCAGATTTATGCCGAAAGTTTGCATCAAAGGAGGTCATTAAAATGCAATTACTACACAAAGCAAGCTAGACTATGTCAGACTGAATGATGCATGAACACGTGCATCATTCCACATCACAGTTGTTGACAGTCACTAATGACAGCAATTATTTAGTCTTGAACTACGATGCAAAAAGTGCAACAAAGAGAAGTCAGCTACTAATGTAGGAAGATTTACCCGAGGAATGGAAAAGACTTCCTAGCTTTGATTAACACAGTCCTGGATTATTAACTGGACTCACTCAAAGACTATTCTGTAACTCAGTGAGTCACACGAACAAATGCAGATGCTAACAGTTATTAAGTCAGTTAGTGTCACATTAAAGTGAGACTTTATTCCAGGCCTGTGAGCATTAAATTGCATCATCCATCTGGCCTGTCCTCCACTGACCCACATCCTATCCAGTCTGAAATAGGCTGCCACTAAGTACAATTATTAATTGAAAATTGGAAATCAATGGCTCTGAATTAAGCACAAGCCTGCCTGTTTGTATATGGGTCACCTGTCTCCTAACTCAACTTTGCTTGACATACACGGTGTTTCAAAGTATGACTGAAAGGAGAATCCACACAGTTAGCAGCACACTCTTACCTCCAAAGCGTTGTTATTGGTGACTTTGTTGGGTTTCTTTTGGAAGTTGATGTGGCTCACAGAAAAATACCCACAGCCCCCGCTGCTGCTTCTTCTTTTCTTATTTGTCTGACAGTGTGCTGATGAAAATCGTTTTTTACATGCAAGCAGCATGGCCTCAAATAAAGCGCTGAATCGGTGGGCAATAGCTGAAATTGTTGGAAATGTAAACATATTGTATTCGTTACTCATTGCTACCCTCTGCTTTGACCCTCTTCAGTGATTCTGTGGAACATTTAACTTAAACCCCCATGTGGGGGATATTTGTTTTCTTATATAAATAAAGCCCTTCTAAACCTGCTGCAACCATAAGTCCACTAACTAATTATTTTCAGAGTTCTTATTTTGCTGTTTGGCTGTTATGGATTCACTCTTTGTTGTGCTGCACAGGTAGTTATCAACTTTGTGTTTAGGGAAGCAACAATAATAATTTGTCTGGAATAAATATAATAAGAGAGCAACATTTAATAATAGATTAAACCAGGCCAGTGTCTGCAGTAAATGCAAAACAGGAAAGCAGCCATCACTTAAGATCGCATCAAAGTCCTGGAAAATAACCCATGGACCAGTTCTCCCTCATCACTGGTTTGTGACACAAAGGCCACTGATTTAATATTGAAGAATGGAGCTGAAGTGTCTCTGTGTCTTTATGAATACATTTTGCTGTCTGTGTGCTGATTGGACGGCTTCTGCCTAACTGACACCGTGAGTGCAATGAATGCATTTGCTGGTTGACAGCAGGACTGATCCCCAACATGTTGACAGGGTGAAATCTCAAAGGTGAGCTTGGTGACAGATACAGAACAATTTTATAATCATTTATTCATCCCTGCAACAAACAATTTGGTTCTCTCTGTTCAGTAATATTTATCATTTGTGTGTGTTTTAAAACATATATTTGTAGCATATATGTGTATCCTGGGAATGTGGATTTATGTAATTTTTTAATTTACTTTTATTTTATTTCTCTTTTCAGTTAGTTAATTTAATTGCCATCATGTATCTATTAATGACAAAAAAACAATTTGATAGTGTCTTGTTTTTCAGCTACAGTAATTTATGAACAAAGATTAGGGTGCAAGTATTTGAGGAACCTCACTTGCCTATATTTGTACAATTAATTATTTATTATTTGTTTAAGGGAAAGAACAGACTCAAAGAAAGCTGCATCACAGCGGTTTGCTCCATGGATTCATCTCTACCCTTCCCTGTTTTTTCACTAGATAGGAGATTTTTAAAATAAAAAGCTGACTTACATTCAAACTTGAAGAGACAATATTCCCTTCGAGCCTATCTTCACATGCATCTTGGCACCTCAGTGAGCTCATATTGTGGTTTGTACCCTAAACATTTCTCCTCCTGCAGGATCGTTTGTGTCCAAACAAATGTTTCACTTGATTTGAAGAAACTGGACAAACAAGGCAGCAATTCTAGTGAGAGAGGTTGTAAATATGGCAGAAATCATCATCACAATTATTTTGTTCAGTAACTGTGCTCTTGATAATTAGACCCAATTATTCAGGAATCTTTACTTTGTTTACATAAATCTGGTTTCTGAAAAAAAGGAAAATATGTTCCTATCCTACCATAAGTGCTCATCACTAGCAATAATCTACCACTTGAACCCAAATTAGTCTATGTATGTTTATTAGGTCAGAGCACTAAAAGTGCGAAGGCCTTATTAAATCTGCTTCATTTATTATGTTGCGGCTGCCGTCGTGGGCTGGGGTTCTGATATGTAAATGCGAGTGTGCAGGTGCGCCTCCAGGAGTGGTGGATCCCAAAGATCGTGTGCCAGGATTGGATGCTGCTCTGGAGGCGCGGTTGAGGACGGCAATCATCCATCCTCGATTTTACCCCAACCGGCTGGGGCTGGGACATGCCCTGTAGTGATGGGATTTCTGGCTCTTTCGGCTCCGAACTGGCTCTTCGGGTTGTTTTGTTGCTTTAATTAATTTATTATTAACAATAATATAAAATTATGCACAAAAGGAATTACTAATGTAAAAAAAAGTGGTTTTATTTACATATGTTTATATATAAATATATAAGGTGGCCCCTAGAGACAAAACACGTACAAACTCCAAAACAAATTTCTAGCATGAACTGAACTTCCAAAACAGAGCTACTAGATCACTTAAATTACACAATTGAAAGCATATGTGTATTGTTTTTTGTATTTATACACAAGCATTCATATATACCGTATTTTCACGACCATAAGGCGCACTTAAAAGTCTTAGATTTTCTTCAAAAAGTGCGGCGCGCCCTATAGCACGGTGCGCCCTATGTGTTGTAAGGAGGACGTAGTAGAGAACACCATGAGAACG
>NW_024583106.1:168005-189596 GCF_018398535.1 Haplochromis burtoni | reverse complement strand
ATGATTAAGCATAAATACTACATTTAGTAGAAATACTATGTTTTAGCACAAATACTATAAAAAGCAGAAATACTATATTAGGCACAAATCCTATAAAAAGCAGAAATACTATATTAAGCATAAATACTACATTTAGTAGAAATACTATGTTTTAGCACAAATACTATAAAAAGCAGAAATACTATAATTTAGCAGAAATACTATATTAAGCACAAATCCTATAAAAAGCAGAAATAGTATGATTAAGCATAAATACTACATTTAGTAGAAATACTATGTTTTAGCACAAATCCTATAAAAAGCAGAAATACTGTACTATGATTTAGTAGAAAAACTATAAATAATCAAATACTATATTTGGCAGAAATACTATATTTTGCACAAATCTTATAAAATAGCAGAAATAGTATGATTTAGCACAATAGTAATAAGTTAAACAGAAAAATTGGAAAAGCAAAATGGACAGCTGAAAAAATGCTGAACATGCTGAGGGTCCCTCAAATATACTTGTTAAATGAAAAAATCAGCAAAAAAATGCACAGGGAGAGAGAAGTAAGTTTCTAGGTCAGCCTGGGAGCTGCTGAATTTGAATCCACCAATCAGAGTGGCTGTTTACGTTTTCCCGCCAAAACAGGTGCACCCTTTTTACACACGCAGCACAGAGAGGCACAGGATTATTGCAGCCTATTTCTCATAGTGACGACTCCCCTCAAACAAATGACCATAATTTCCTAACCGTAGGGGCTAGAGCGGTCATTCTTACACCGTTTTGTTCAGAAGAGATGGGGGAATCTTCCAGTGTTTACAATTTATCATTAAAATATGAATTATTAAAGATATTTGACTTCTAATGCACCATAACTGAGTAGAGCGAAGCAAAAACTGCCTTGACTTGCCCTCAAACAACGCTTTCTAACTCGAAATCTATTTGGAGTATCGATATCATTCTTTCACCGTAAGAGACAGCAGGCTTTGGTGAACAGTCATGGAAATTTTCAGGTCTCTGTGGAAATCCAAAAAAAAGTTATGACGAGAGAAAAAAGTGGTTCATTTCCAGGGTTTGAAATCTGAAGAAATCTGAGCGAAGGACAAATTTCCTACCCTCAAACAAGTCCAACTCATTTCAGAACGGTAATAGGTGAGAAAGAAATTCTTGAATTGTGAGCGTCAGGGGTGTCTGAAGATATTCGGGGACAAGCCTCATGTCTTAACTTTGCTTCGTTAAGGAGATATGACGATTCGAATATGCCTCTCATTACAGAAATCCAGCCGTGATTTTGAACAAACTCTCCATTGACTTTATATGGAGAGTTTTGACATTGTGTTGGTCTGAGGAGATTTGCGAAAGTTCTATGAATACCACAACAATGATAGTGACATTTTCTGAAAGCCAGCAAAAATACCTACGTTTTGATGTATAATTTGTGGAAGTTGAGTGAAAATTGAGCAAGTAGCAAACAGTTGTTCGGACATGAAGTGAAAATTGCAAAACCTTCAGTGACACACTGGAAGCCAAGAGCATAGCAACCATAACAACGCATGTATTTTGTGAAAAATCACAATTTTGCAACTCAAAACTTTAAGAGGCATAAAAGTAAAACAGTAAAAGATTTGAAAAAGCTGAATCATACCTGAATAGCCCAATAATTTGTGAACATTTTAAAGTTTGAATGGTTGTTCTAGGTGAAAGTATGAGGAAGTAGTTAAGTTTCAAAAACAAGCAAATTTTAGCAGAATTGCTGAAGTTTCCCATTCATTTCAATGGGACAAATTAAAGGAAAAAAGTGGAATATTTAAAAAAGTATAATAGTTAAAAATACCAAAAGTCATAGCCGGAAAGAGCAAAAATAGCAGAATAGTTTAAAATTTGAACGGTGAAAATCGGCTGAAAATTGTGGAAGTAGTTAAGTGCCAAAAAGTGTACGGAAGCAACTAGAATAAAGTATAAAGATTAAAGAGAAACAGGAACTCAATAGTGTGGATGCTTAAGCATCCACACAATTAAAGAGAAACAGGAACTCAATAGTGTGGATGCTTACAGCATCCACACAATAATAAAGAATAAAGAGAAACAGGAACACTATAGTGTGGATGCCTTGAGGGCATCCACACAAATAAATAAATATATACACAATAACAGCAGCTGTACAAGTATTAACTGGAAATGAAGTAATGGTAGTGACGCAGTGTTGTGCATCCACATATGTCTGGTGATGTGGCCAAATATGCTTAAGTGATTAAGCTGATGAAGTGAAAACAATGTCAGAAGTCCAGTGTGTGTTGTAAGAACATGGGGCAAGTGACTGGTGTGGTGGTTATACGGTAGATCGGGAAGATCTCGATGCATGGCTGGTGTGGGATTGAGAGACCGTATCGCCTGCGGGAAGAAGCTCCTCCTCAGTCTCTCTGTGTTGGTCTTCAGGGAGCGGAATCGCTTTCCTGACCTCAACAGAGAGAACAGTCTGTTGTTGGGATGGCTGAGGTCCTTCACGATCTTCCTGGCCTTGGTCCAGCACCGCCTGCTGTAGATTGAGTGCAGGTCAGGGAGCTCGGAGCGGATGGTGCGCTCAGCTGACCGCACAACCCTCTGTAGAGCTCGTCTGTCCTGCATGGTGCTGTTCCCGAACCAGGTTAAGATGTTTCCCGCCAGGATGCTCTCTATGGTGCACGAGTAAAAGTTCCTGAGCACCTTGGAGGGCAGTTGGAAGTCTCTCAAGCGTCTGAGGTGGTAGAGACGCTGACGGGCCTTTTTCACCACGGTGTTGATGTGACAGGACCATGACAGGTCCTGCGTGATGTGAACTCCGAGGTATTGATGTCACCATCATCCACGTTGGGCACTAGCAACCACAGCCTCCCAGACACTGTTCAGAGAGGTGTACTGTTTTCCCTCCTTGTAAATCTCACATTTGATGATGGACCACAGGTTCTCAATGGGGTTCAGATCAGGTGAACAAGGAGGCCATGTCATTAGTTTTTCTTCTTTTATACCCTTTCTTGCCAGCCACGCTGCTGCCCTTCCTGCTCTCTCTACATCCGGCCCGACCTCTGCACACTTGTGAATCAGCAGCAAGTTCATCCTCAGCCTTCATCAGCTCAGAGTCTGTGCAGCTGCTTTTTGGAATCAGTCTCAGATCAGTTCTGTGAGCAGTCTCCTCTCACTGCTGCTTCATAATCTGCAGCGTCAGCAGAAAGAGCTGCAGCAGTCTGAGACACACACACACACACATATACATAGCTGTATAAGTGTGATGAATAACAAACTGCACCCTTCATTAAACAGCCTGTCATGGAACGCCCTCGCTGAGGATACGCTCAGCGTGAATGCAGACATTGCTCTGATGATCAATAATCTGTCTTTACCTCCATCTTCAGCTGCTCTCCAACCAGCGTTTCCCGTTTCTGTCAGCGTGAGCCCGACTCAGGGTGCTGTTTTAATGACACAGTCTTACTGTACTCTGTCTGTGAGGCTCTAATAATTAGAATTAATATTGTTGTTTGTGCTCAGACTGCTTGTATGAACCCAGATTTAATATATATATTTGGATGTAAAGACTGAACCTGCTGCAGCAGCTTTCCTCTGACTTCAGTTAAAATGATTCAGAATTAAATTCCTTAAACATAATGGTTTTAAATCACATTTAACAAGATTTTGCTGCTGAGAGCAAATATTTATTACTGTCATTATTATTAATTTCCCTGTTCCGTATTTAGTGGGTGTGGAGCTCTCTCAGGATGTTTGTTAACGTCAAGCATCAAAAACATTTTAAACAGCTCAAAAGTGTGTCACAGTTAACTTTACATTAACTCCCATATTGGAATAATATGTGAAGTTATTGAGTCTATCAGCAGAGTGAAAATGAACTTCAGTACTACTTAGTAAGATGAAATAGGTTTTTGCACATCAATGATTACTAATGTGTCCTTCCTCCTGACAGGTGATGATGTCACATGAAACACACACACTTGCGTTCACTCAGATTTCTGCTTTATTGATCGACATGCAGCATCGGGAGCGATGATCAAAGTCCGACATCAATAGCTCTAAACACACGCTTCAGCTCCTCACGAGCAGCAGCATCCTCTCTGACGGCTTCAGTCACAAACCAAACAGGAAGTGTCCAAATAAAAACAGTCCCAGCTCGGCCCACCGCCACCCATGCACACGCAGGAAACATTCTCATCGTCAAAGTTAGGAACAAGAAGGCACAGCGACGACAAGGAGAGGCCAAGCAGCCCGACTGCAGATCTTAAATGCCAGGGTCAGAGGTCATGGTCTGTGATCCATGATCAGAGGCAAGAGTGTTCTGGGGCAGGCTGAGGACAAAGGGCACCAGGTTGCCCCAGGCCCCTGTGGGGGCTGGCAGGGCCTCGGGCAGGAAGCCGGCCTCCTCCTCGCCGATGTGGAACTGCAGCGTGCGGCTGCGGTTGACGCAGTAGATCCGGTCGCCGAGCACAGCGCATCGGAATGGCAGTGCGTTTTCCAGCGGAAAAGTGGCGGCCTCGAGCCACACCTTCACCACTGTGCTGTACCTGTGCACGCTGACCTCGGCACGTTCGCGGTCCACGTCGAAGCGGTAAACGAGGCCGCGGTGCGCGACCATGTCGGTGGAGCGGCGGCGGCTCTCGTTGAACGGGCACTCCTCCCACTCATCGCGGCGGGGGTCGTAGCGCAGCAGGCGGTAGAAGAGCGACCCCCCCGAAACAAACAGCTGGCCGTCGCACGCCGTGGCCTCATGCGCCACCGCGAACGAGCCTTTGGGCAGTGGCGCCACATGGCTCCACCTGTCGGCGCGTGGGTCGTAGCGCTCCACACTCAGCAGGCAGCCCCCGCCCACCGCGTACAGCAGCCCGTCCACACTCACCAGTCGCAGCTGGCAGCGCGGCTCGCTTAGCGGCCGCACGCCACTCCAGCGCCCGCTCAGCGGGTCGAAACACAGCACACTGTCCTGGGCCTGTCCCCCCCGCAGACCGCCCGCCACGAACAGGTAATTGAAGAGAGTGCATATTCCAGAGCCGGTGGGTGGGGCCTCTTCCGGGAGGCGGGTCAGCTCCTCCCAGCGCCGCGCACTCGGGTGCAGGAACAGCACGCGCCGCGGGCCGCGCGCATCCTCCCCACTCTCCGCCACCGCCAGAACCCCCTCCCCCGCCTCTAGCCCCGCCCACTCCGTCCTCCTGCTCAAGATCAGTGCGCGCTCCGCAGCGCTCAGACGGCCGTACAGCGCGGGAGCACGGAGCACCTCCAGGTAGTGCGCGCTCATGTAGCTGTACACACGCTCCTGCTCGTCCTCTGCGCGGTCCCGCTTGGCTCTGCTCAGCAGCTCGTGGCAGTCCTGCGCGCTGATCCGCGTTCCCTCGGAGGCTGAGCCGGGCTCGCAGCGCGTGCCGGCGGCCGTGTTCCGGTCCAGGTCCTGGTTCCGGTCCATGGCGGCTCTGACGGTGGCGTGTCTGCAGATCACACCCTCGGCTGCTGCCTGTGTACAAAGACCTTCGTGCCCGCGCGCACCTCCTCCTCTCTGGACTCCGTTCACGCGACAATGTCTCTGCACACCGTGGTGAGGACCGGGGGGCACGTCCTGCAGCACTCCCGTTATCAGCGCCGTGAGAACGCGCGGGGTTCACCTGTGTGAGAACGCTCTCAGATACACTGCTGCACGAGCCCGTCTCTGTGACGTCATCAGCGCTGTTTGAGATTAAGAAGGGAAAAAAATGAGACCGAGCGAAAAACACCGAGCTGGTTCTTTTCTGTCCCCCATGTCTGAGCTTCAGTCTGATGCACCAAACACAAACATTCCCACCTGTGTTTGAGGTGATTCTTATAATAATAATTCGACACTTTAATCTCAGCTGAGGAAACAAAATTGGCAAAATAAATAAACAATAAAGAATAAATTCAGTTCATTTGAGGCTGTACATAGCTACAGATACCTTGGTGTTCATCTGAACAATAAATGCTCTCTACGGAAAAGGGCAGAGCAGGTTGTATCTGTTGTAACTGCGGAGGCTCAGGTCTTTTGGAGTGAAGGGCCGACTTCTGAAGACCTTCTATGACTCTGTGGTAGCCTCAGTCATCTTTTACGGTCTGGTCTGCTCTCTGGTCTGTTCTAGGATACCCCCTGGACCTAGTGGAGGTGGTGAGTGAAAGAAGAATGGTGGCTAAGCTGTCATCCCTGTTGGACAACATCTCCCACTGCATGCAGGAGACTCTGACAGTACTGAGCAGTTCCTTCAGTAGCAGGTTGTGGCACCCACAATGTGGGACGGAGAGACTCTGCTGGTCTTTCCTTCCATATGGTGTCAGACTCCACAATAAAGACTTTACAGATGACCACACAAATGCAGACAGACAGACACACACACACACACACACACACACATCTAATACACCTGATAGCCTTTGCCCAGTCTCCCTGATTTACAATATTACAAAGTGCAATTTATCTGATGCAACATGAGCAATTCTAAGGTGAAACTATTACTGCTGGGCATAATGTGCAATTTTTCTGGAGCATTTCTGATGCTGTTGTTTACGTACATATATGTATATTTTTACAGATGTCCTTATTAAATTTTTAGATTTTATTCTGTACATTCTTTGGACCGTACATCCGAACATTTTAGTTTACACTGCCTGGAACATAGTATTTTATTCTTTTTTATTTTATACAATTCTATTGTTTTTCTTAATTTTTGCTGCTCTTAACTCTGTAGTGTCCACTTTCTGCCTTGACCACATGTGGGACTAATAAAGGTTATCTTATCTTAAACAAAAGCTGAGCAGGTGGTGAAGCATCAGTTATGAAGCTTTAGAGGTATGATGTCACCTGATAATGTCACACTTTCAGACCTGCTGCAGGTCAAGGGTCAGGTGAGTTCAAACAGGCAGCATGAGTGATGAAGACATAAATCCTAATGATGGGGAATATCTGCGTGATAACAGTCACACCTTGAGCAGCTGCTTGGGGCCTCCCCTCGCCTCTTGGTGTGGGCAGCTGAGTTCACTCGATGACCTTCCTGTTCTCCGTCCATCAGATCCAGTGACAGGTGTGCCTGTGGACACCTTCGGGAGCTCACAGGTGGCTGTGTCGTATCTGACATGAGCTCACCTCTGAAGTTTCTTTTCACACACAGACCTCAGATAAGCCGATCACGCTGTGTAACAGGATCTCTAACAGGAATCCCAGTGCAGACCGCCCCTCCCAGGTACCCCGGCCCCTCCCCCCAGGTAACCCAGCCCCTCCCACAGTGTAGAAACCTGCTGGGAGTTACCTGGCTCAGGTGTGAGTCTTGAGTCTGTGAGCAGATACAGACATGAGCTCATTATCTGAGTGGTTAGCGAGCCATTGGCTCCTCCTGCTGTTCAACACCCAGAGACACAGCTGTGTGCAGATGTGCTGAACCTCGCTCAGAGAGACACAGGAAGCAGCAGCAGCAGGTAAGTCGTCAACACACACAGGTGAGCCAGGTGTGTTAGTTTTGACTGCAGAGCTTCGTCTGATCAAACCAAACAAAACGGGAGGAAACACCTGAATTAGCTGGAAGCTAAAAAACAGTCTTAAGTGGACTGTGAAGGTTCTCAGTCATCCAAGTCATCATAGTCTAAGGAGCTTGGAAAGAAAAGTGTGGTGGAGAGTTCTAGATCTGGGACTCTCCACCAGATCTGGGACTCTCCACCATTTGATCTTAGAAGTGAGGAAGCCTCTCGGATGAGATTTGAAACGTCTTCAAACAACTTAAAGAAGTCCAGATGCTTTTCTTTCCAAGCTCCTTAGAGTCTTTAATGGAGGAAGTGACCAAAACGATGAAACTGCAGCAGAAATGTTTCCTCAGAGGAGAGTCAGCTGATCGCAGCATGAAGCTGAAAGAACCAATCCTCACAATTACGACTGTGGGATTAAACAAATTATTTCACTGTTACTTATTATCTGTATTGTCATTGCATTAATTAACCTTGCATTAAGTCATTATCATTGCATGGACGACAAACTGAAACAGGAAGTTTCATGTGTCTGATGATGAAGGTCAGACTGCCTCATCCTCACTGCTGAGCCTCCAGACCTCAGAGCAGCAGAGGTCACCACAACACCAAACTGGAGATTTCAAAATAAACCCCGCAGGTGTGATGGGATGGATTTACCCTGACAGAAGGACAAATCATTGATCCATCGAGCGACTGATAAGAGCTGCTGGTTCTGATATTCAGAGGAAGCAGGAAGTAAAGATCACAGTGAGCTTTTATTCATTAGAATCTGCTGAGGGTTTGGTTCCCACAGCTGGGGAAGAGACAAGATCAGCCAGCAGCCAAAAATAATAATAATAATAATAATAATAATAATAATAATGGATTGGATTTATATAACGCTTTTCAAGGCACCCAAAGCGCTTTACAATACCACTATTCATTCACTCTCACATTCACACACTGGTGGAGGCAGCTACAGTTGTAGCCACAGCTCAACTGATGTCAGCAACTTCATCGTCCGGCCGACGCTCATGGGACACACACATACAAACAAACAAACAAATACAAACAAATAGACACAAACAAACAAACAAAAACTAACAAACACACATACAAACAGACAGGCAGCTACCCTTTGGCTGTGATGTCACAGTTTATGTAAACAGTACGTGTTTCATGACAAACAGCTGGTTCCTCCTTCAAACTCATTAGCTCAGCTTGTTTCTGAGCTGCAGGTTCCTCAAATCAGCTGATGGGTGGCGCTCACAGGTCTCCTGAATGTTAAAGATCATCAGAGCTTCATCAGAGCAGAGTAATACAACTCAACAAGGAGGAGGAGGAGGAGCGGGTGTGTTAAACAGAAGAAGTAAATCAAACTAGGAAACAGTGTGAACATGTTTAAAGATGATTCCCAATAAAAAATCAATTATTCTCACAGTTCTGAAGAAGATGTTTTATTGATCAGGTCAGCAGAAGAAACTCAAAGTCAAACATTTTTCCATCTGAATGAATCTAAACGACAGAAAATGTTAAAAACAAAAGAAACAAAGTGTGAATAACTTCCACTTTAATCCCAGTTTCATCGTATTTCACTGTTTAAATGCAGTCAGTTACTGTGAACCATTTACAACAATAATCATCAAAATTAATCATTCATCACTGTGCTCTGTGTTCAAACTGTAAACTTATCCAATCTTATTTAAAACTTTTGTGGTGCCTAAAAAAACAACAAAAATAAATAAAAAATGATTAAAGACACCACCTCTGTATGAGTGTGAGCAGTTTTAACATAAACTAAATATAAACATTTCCTTATTTGAGATCCGATTTTTTGCTTCACTTGTAGATTTTTAAAATCATCTCAATAAAAATAATAATTTTATCTGAGCTGAAAGCGTTTGTGGGACCTTGGTGGCCGAGCACTTTTATAACAGCGAGGATAGCAAATCAGGCGCAGGAGGAGTAGCAGGGAGAGGTGACCTGTAGGTTGCCGTCAGACAGATGAATTCTTTAAACCTGCAAGAACCGAACCATGGTGCCGGTCTCTGCACACACCTTAGCACACTCAGACCTTTATCCTGTGAGCCTCGCCTCCAAATGCATCATATGACACTGTCGCTGAACTCTGACCGAACCCGGAGTGAGCTATCCTCGAGGTCCCGATAACCTCAGGGTCAGAGTAACCCCTTGAGGTCGGACTCCAACTCCAGGAGAACACTGTTTTTGTCTCGCTGATGAGGAACAAAGAAAGGAATTAGTGACGTGAACATGTAAATTCAGGGCTGACCTCACCTACAACCCGTCTCATTTGTGCCAGTTTGAGCACATTGTCAGGCCATAACACTACCTGTGCATACACACAGAGCAGCTACACATCTGTATAACACCTGTCTCATAAGGGAATGGGCTTGATTACTGCAGGAATTCAGAGGAAGGATGTTGTGCTGGGTGCATGTACTCGTAGACGTGTAATGAGCCTCTTAATGAACAGGCCACATTATGCTGATCATGGGTTCAGACTCTGAAAACACGTATGAAAAAAATGTCTTGGGTAAAGACCCACAGTAACACAGAGAGATCCCAACAATCAGACAACCCCTTTGAACAAGCACTTTGGTGACAGTGGAGAAGAAAAAATATCTTTTAACAGGAAGAAACCTCTGGCAGAACCAGAGATTAATAACAACTACTGATTAAATGCAGAGAGGTGTAGGACCATCACATGGTCTCGGCTCTGAGCTGTGCCCTTATTGGACGGACATGTTTGGCTTCTGTGGGCGCCATCTTTGCTGCGTACTTTTTCACTTTTACTTGAGTAAAGAAGTTGTATCACTACTTCAACTTTAATTACAGTATTTGAAACACTAGTATCTGTACTTCTACTTCAGTCCTGAATGTCGGTAATCTTGTCACTTCTGTTTATCACAGCACTAAAGTTGCTGTTGTCCTCCTCCTCCTCGCTTGTCTTCATCAGATTAAATATAGATTAAATCTCTCTGCATCAGCCTTCGCTGTAGCTGACTTCCTGTTTGATCAGACGTGCCTTTAAAGCGGCGACAGCTCAGTTCAGCCAGAGTTCAGCTGATGCATTAGAATGAACAAATTTTAATGGCAGAACTCGGAGACGGAGAAGAAGACGAGCTGCTCGCTGTCCTTATAGTGACATCACCACGATGCTCAAACACAACCTTTCATCACTGAGCTGTCAGGAACCTGAAGTCTGCAGCTCAGACTGAGACGTCAAACTGCTGCTCCTCTTCTTCAAAGGCTGCTGACGTCAGCACACAGAACACTCTGCAGACTCTGAATGACTCCGATAAATGGTGATGGCGTCCAGCATCAATGCTGAGCTGATCCAAATCACTCCACATCAGAGGCTGGAAGCAGGCCGACTGCCTCACTGTTACGTTTTTATTGTTGCTGGACGTCAAAGGTGAAAGTAGGGCTGGGCGATATGACCCAAAATTAATATCTCGATATTTTTTAGCTGGATGGCGATATAAGATATATATCTTGATATTTTTTTAAAGCCATGAAGTAAGAACAAAAAGACAGCTCTTAGTCAAAGCTGTGTCCCAGATGTCAAATAGGAACTTTTATTAACATAAAGCATAGATGTACATGAAAAAAACTACTCAAAAATAAATTATGAGCATTTATTAAAAATAATGCTCCATAAATAAAAGAAAAGTATGTTGTTTTTGTCCATAACAAAAAGCTCACAATTGTGCAGTCAAAATGTAAACTAAAAGACGCTGAGCACAATAACAAAGACAGATTTCACAGCTGCTCTGTTCCCAAGTTCTACTGTGTGACTGACAGCCTGGAGTTTGAAATCCGCTTCAGGTGCCATTTATGGTCCTTATACACACACAATACGGTAATATTACGTTGAAGCACAGTTCATATTACGAGGCTCCTCGGTAGCTGTAATGCTCCGACAATCTATCAAGCGGTGCAGCTCCGTAGCTTACCAAGGTCGTACTAAAACATTTTTTGACAGATTGCTGAGCGCAGTGTTCCACATAAAATCGGTTCATGGTCATCAAGCACAACCAGAATTCATACATAAGGCGGGCTGTCGACTTTTGAGAAAATGAAAGGATTTTAGGCTGTGCAGCCCCTGTGGGCTGCATGTCGTTAGCGTGGTTAGCTCATTAGCGTGGTTAGTTCATTAGCGTGGTTAGCTCATTAGCACGTTGACGCCATCCAGCCCCACGCACGGAGCGATGCGCAGTAACTCGTTAACGGAGATTTGCCGTGTTCATCTTGTCGCTGCCTGCAGGTGAATCTATGGGGGAGGAGGGGGAGTTGTGTTCAGTGAAGGAGAGGCAAGGCGGAGTAACGTTGCGTAAAGACAAAAGTGGACAAAAGAGAGGCAAACTTGTGGCTCCACAACTATAATTATAATGTATATATCGATATAAAGGATATGGTTACATCTTATATCTCGTATAAAAATATATCGATATTTTAAAAAAAACTCGATATATCGCCCAGCCCTAGGTGAAAGTGCTGGTCCAGCCTCAACGATTAAAGACGATCCACACAGAACCAAGAGGAGACACACCTCCACTGTCAGGACTCACCTATACCATCACTAAAAGGACAGAGGTCAGACTGTATGGAAAGGCAAGAGAGCCGGAGCTGCAGACACATCTGATTAAAATGACACAAAATATTATATAGTATATAGTACTATAATAATATTATAGTAATGGGTTCGTGTTACCTGTGCAAACCTGTGAATATTCAGTCATAAGCTCCTCCCACATTTCTGACTGACAGGTGTCAGACTAACTGACTAACTCCTGAGATTTGCCTGTTTGTCTGTAACTGCACCACCCGAAGTCTGAACGCACCATCACTCCACCCACCTGTGCTGGACCCAGAGGCGGAGCCAGACATTTGAAACACCCGGGGCTTAGCCCTAAAGGGTAGTATGCATGTGGGTTTTTTTTTGTTTTTTTTGGGGGGGTAGAATGACTGAAAGATTAATAGGCTCTGTTTTGAGTTTTGTTCAAAAAAGAATGACTTCATATAGGGAAAAATATATATCACACATGCAGGACACCTTAAACTAGTTTTTTAATTAAGCAGCAAGGCAGAACAAAGTCGGGGCTGTATCAAGACACAGGGACTAAACCCCAATTCAACCAGACCCAGAACTGATCCGGAATTAAAACAGGACTACAACAGTTCAAACTCATCACTACTTAGGATTTAACCAAGACAGAACCAGAATCAGAACTAGATGATAGTAGCACTAAAAATCATCATAGACCTGCACTACACTTATTTTTTTAATTCTACCAAAGTACACTATTTAGATTGAGAAAAGTTTATATAATTATTTAGCCTTGTTGTGCAAACAAGGCTAATAAATGTTCAAGCTTAATAAATGTTGAATTTGAAAAATAACAAACCTAAAAAGAAACACTAGGTACGAGATACATGAGGACCTATGATACGGTGATACTTTTGGTAAATAACCATTTGACTAACATGTGTGTCTCACCTGCTCTTGTTCATCTCTGTTCTGTCCTCATTCTCCTCTCTCTCCCTCTTTGTGCTGACAATCATCAAATATACAGTTGAAACCAGATATTTACAAACTCTTCAGATCAAAACAAAAACACTTTTTTAATTGTAACATCAAATCAGACTAAATGTTTATTTTTTTAGATTGATAAATATAAAAAACATATTTGTTAACTTTAAGAGTAAAGAGAGAAACTATCTGTATTTCTTAATTGTAAATGGCACCAAATTGTATTCAAAATTGAGCCACACTTATGGAGCTCCACAGTTCTTTTCCTGGTGTTTTGGTTGACATCTCTTGATTTTCCCATGTCACAGAAACAGGCTCTGTGTTTTGCCTTATATGCATCCACAGCTGTGCCACCAATTTACTCACATGGACTCTACTAACCTATCAGAAGCTTCTTCAGCTCAGAATGGAATCGTCTGGAGTTTTCTTATTAATTAACAATAAACTTAGTGTAATGTACTCCTACAATTTGATGAAAGTGATAAAAATAGACAGCTCTGTCTCTCTTTATTCTGACATTTAACTAATTCAAAAGATATTTCAATATTTATCTAAAACAAAAGTTTACTCTAAATTGATGTTGTACAGTAAAAATGTTTTCTCCCTAAAGTGTATGTAAATATCTGGTTACAAATGTGAATATCCTGCTGTGTACTGAAATCCCTCTTGTTTTGCATAGAAATATACTGAACAACATACAAAGCATAATATATAAAATAACATTTACCTGAGTTTTTTCTTTGAAAGAAGCCTCTAATGTCCATTCTTATATTTCAGTACATAACTGAAACCGATTTAGTCGGGGAGGGTAAGAACTGAAAATATGAAATAAACACACGTAAGCTAAGACTCTCTAAAAAAAATAGCATTTGTTCGGCTTTTCATTTCGCCATTTGTTGATTCACTTGAAGAGCAAGTAACGTAATATTGGTCAAGTGATCAGTTTGATATCAATCTTTCGTGATGCACCGTCATATTTACATTATTTGTACAGTACGAATGATTTGCTTTGGTACCTGGTCAAACTTAAGCTCTCCTTAGTATGGCTGGCTCCGTTTCTCCAACAGCGCACACAGGAGCAGCTGCCCCGCCCCCTCGCTCAGTCGCTTAGTGCCTGAGCTCGGATCATACCAATATCAGGGGGGATTCACGCACAGTCGTAAATTCCCACAGTGTGCACTATGTGCTTCGAATATTGTGTGTACTTTTTGTTTTATACAGTTGTCAGCCAGACATCTAACTATGAAAAAATTACACTCCAAAATACCCCGGGCTTCTGACAAAACAACCCGGGCTTAAGCCCAGTAAGCCACCCCCACGCTCCGCCCCTGGCTGGACCTTCACCCTGCAGCAGCATCACTGGCTTGTACACTTCCTGGTTCAGATCTGGTTGGTTGTTTGAGGTCAGGGCTGACCTTGGTAACCACTGGTTGTCAAGGCAACATGTAACAACTTGTCAGTGAGACTAAAAGTGTGACACAGACCGGAAACAGAGGATGTTCCCCTTCAAAGTAAAAGCATCAGGATGAGCGATTTCGGAGTGTTCGCTCCCGACTGCCTGTGAAGTTCCACTGTGTGAACGTTCGGGGTGAGCTAACCAATGTAACCTGCAACCGCCACACACAATCAGACTGACGGTTCAGCAGTAACACCGAGACCATGGCGTGCTTTTACAGCGACTGTAAGTTACTGAAACATCATGTGGTTGTCATCTGTGACACTTCACAGATGTGGATCCCTTTGACATCAGAATCAGAATCTTTTATTAATTTATGAAACAAATGAAAACTTTTACTGATCTTAAATGCAAAGATAAAATGTTACATAATCAAATCTGTAATCTCTGGAGCGGCTCTGCTTATATTAATGATTATTGTGAAATGTTTCCATGTATTTGTACTATTAATGATTAATAATGCTGTTTCCTTGTGTCTTTAAAGCCTAACCAGGGTCCAGGTCTCATATACATATGCACTAATTAAAGCAACGTTAACATATCGCTCCTGTTGTATAAATCAATACAAAAAGGCATCCACCATTTCCAGTTCTTCTTTGTGTAGTGTTAGCAGCGTGTTCCTGCAGATCATGGCAGCAGTCAACGGGTGACCACGGGCTTCGTCTAGCAACCACTCGCCAAACGGTCGGGGTCTGTGTGACTGAGACGTGGACACAGCATGTCTGTCCTCACATGTCCATCTTTAAACCCAGGCCGTGCTCACATCACGGGTCAGCTGTGTTCACAAATATTCATCTCTATGATGGCGGCGTCAGACATGCAGTGACACAAAAACCATCAGTGATGCTGAGTGAAATCGTCTCTTTAAACCCAGGTCACAGTTTATAATCAACTGACAGCGAGCGTTTCCACAGCAATCAGGTCAGGTGACAAATGCTAATTAAGAGCCATCAGTGAGGAAGAGTGGAGGAGGTGAGGTTGTTTCCACCTCCTGAACGATGGCTAATTTAGCAGAAACGAACTGATGAAAAGCTTTTTCATCTGTGTTGCCATGGCTGCGTGAAGCCTGGTCAAATGAATTAACAGGAGCCTTTGATTTAGAGCAGGAAGGTTATTACTGAAAGGTAAAGAGAAAAAGTCAAGGAAACAGGGAAACTCCACTGAGCAGGAGACAAACGGACGCTCGGCCTCCGAGATGTGATCGGACAGAGGCCAATGGCTCACATGCCTTCAGAGGGAGCTGTGATCTAATCCTTTCAGGCCCTGCCCACAAACACTGAGCTGAGGCGGAGACTGAAGGTGAGTCTGGTGCAGATCTGTGGCGGTGCAGGTGGAGCTGGTTGGATGTGAACTTAACATAAACAAACACGTTTGAAGCAGAGCCGATGACACCTGTCTGCACACCTGTGGGCATGCTCAGTCCGGCCTCACGTCCTCTAGTCTGACATTTGTAGACGTTTTACCTCCTCATACTTGACCACTGCCACCGAGGTGTGAAGTCACATGACAGAAAGTGAAATGTCAGGTGTGTGAGAGACCTGGAGATGAGAGGAGCAGAAACTGTCGAGGAGTAGGAGGGGAGGAGGAGGAGGGGAGGAGGGCGAGAGGAGGAGGAGGGGAGGACAAGAGGAGGATGGGAAGGATAGGAGGAGGAGAAGGGGTGGAGTAGGAGGAGGTAGGCAGGAGGAGGAGGAGGAGGAGGAGTGTTTCCTGAATGATGATGTCTCTTGTATGGAGGACTTTAAACAGGTGACCTGATGAAGCTGAGCTCTGTTGGGTCAGGTTTGATTTACAGACTGGCCGTATGCTGACGTGTGATTGGTAAGTGCTGCAGTGCAACGAGTCCACCAGCTCAGCCTGGAGCACAAAAAGAGTTCACCAAATAACAAAAACATGAATTGAAATCTTTGAATCTTTATTCATGTTCCTGATGCTGCCTCTTCGCCGACCCACGCACTCCTCTTTTTTTTTTTTTTTTTTACAAATAGTTAGAAAACTGTACAATACAAAAACAAAGAAAAGGAAACAGACGGTTAACACGCCACATAAGCAGAGCGATTTAATCAATTTAAAGAAAAACACGAAACCTGACGAACAAAAACAAGAACACAATGCAGAACGATGCTTCATGCAGCCACTTCAGAAAGAGCCTGAGACGGGAAATGTCGTCCACTCTCTTTGGACTGAGTCTGAATCTGAGTGTGTCAGTTCCTGCTGCACATCACACGTGTGATGGAAATCTGCAATGTGAAATTTTACATCCTCACAGCTGACTCTGAACTTTTATTTTGTATTCTTCAGAGAGTATACTGTGTTTGGAGGTGGGGTCATGTGTGGAGCTCAGAGTTTGATGTTCTTCGCGCTGTCTGAGAAAGCATCTGGGGACAGTTTGGAGTTTCAGAGACATCCTCATGTGGCTGTAGAACTCGTGGACGAGAAAAGATTCCGATGCGTCATGACAAGCTAACGTTTCAGGGTCCAACAGGAAGTGAGTGTGCATAAACGTGGCCACAGACCATCGATCAGGCAACCACAAGTGACTGACAGTTTATAAGTGGGTGGGGCTTCAGTCAGAGATCTCCAGGTTTTACATATCAGTGCTCTTCTGAACCAGGGGTCTCAAACTTTAATGAGCTGTGGGCCACTCCTGGCACCGTCATCTCATTGGAGGGCCACTTTAGCGTTCAGGTAGTAAAAAAGAAACAAAGAAACAAACAAGAAAACACCCACAAATATTTCTGAAAATGTAATTTTTTTTTTTTTTTTTAAATTTCAGATAGTGTATAACAAGACAAAACTGCAAACGTGAACACAGATTCTTTTCCTCACTCTTAACTAACTAAAGCCTTTCATTGAACTACCAAATAAACACAATGGTCCTCTCTTTCTGGCCAGACACGTGGCAGCACTTCTGCTATCATTTTGTTCGTATTTAACAAAATAAAAATGCAGACGTAAGTGTACACATTAGTTTTTGACTGTCTCACTGAACTAACATAGTCAATCTCTTATGTTTGCACTCTCTGCTCATATTGCCTTCATATTAAATCATTTTTGGCTTTTTAAAGAACTTATTTTAACATTACACTTAACAACAAACAAATCCTCCCTAACAGAAAAAAACTGCATTATATTTCTTCACGTCAATATATGGACACCCCTGTTCTGGACGCTTCGACTTAAAATGGGCAACTTGCGATCGTCGGTCACGTGATTCGTGATGTCACCTGACCGAGATTCTAGCGTTTATTCAGTGATTTTAAAATTGGATACTGTCAGAACATTGTTCTCTTTCAGAAACACATCCGAGTTGTTATTTACTGAGAGGAGACCATAGTGTTTCAGTGTTTCACGTCCCCTTTAATGTGTGTTTGTATGTCTGTACATCTGTCATTTAGATACCATTCCTGCTCTGTGGTTCTGGCTGCAGTGCAGATGATGTCATCATGTATGTTGCCACAGATGTTTTACCTGCTGAAACATCTGTTTGAGTCACTGAGAACATGAGCAGGCTGAACTCAGGGTGGACGAGGCGGTTTCCTAAAACCAACTTCAGAGTTGGTTCACTTCAACTCGAGTGCTTAAGTCGTTGAGCGGGATCAAACCCATGGTCCTGCTCTGGGTTCTTCAGGTTTGAGGCTCGGGGTGGAGCTTACAGGTGAACAGAGTCCATGCTGGAGCTGAATCATTTTTCCTAAACTCTGCTGCACAACGGATGAATTCAGCACCATAAAAAACACCACGACAAACAAGCTCACAGAGTCGTTGAGCTTGTGAATAGAAGGCACTTGCAAAGCTGCGTCCTCTGAGGTCTGATCTCCGATCAGCCATTTGCTGCTCTGCTCTGACAGGACGTCTGCTTCAATCTTCCGTCGGTGAGTCAGCGAACCTTTCACACCTCCACCTCCTGACGGCCCCCTTGCGCAGCGTCACCTGCCGTCATCACGGTGATGTCGAAGCAGGTCTCCATCATGAGACGGGACTTGCACAGGTTGACGCAGTACTCCAGCTCCCCCGTGGCCTGAGCCAGAGCCTCTAGGTACTCCTGGGACTCGCAGTCCAGGTCCTGGTCCACGTCAACTGCAAACACGGAGAAAGCGGTTAGCTATTTAGATGCATGCGGGCCGACGTTTGTACCATGACATCACCACACTGCCTCAGCTGCTCGTGCACAGCATCTCTGAACGCTTGGCCCGGTCAGTTAAGTTCAGTTAATGACAAACACATGAAGCTGAACTCTGAGGTTTCTGTGGTTCATCATCACAGAAATATCGCAGCCGGTCACTGACGGCTTTCTAAACGGTGAGTAATCTATTATATGAGTACCAGCTCTCTCCCGCTGCAGTTCATACTCACACTCTCCACTCCACCTGCTCGGGTGGAGCATCAACCAGCTCTTGGCCTCCTCCAGCTCCGCCTTCAGCCTGTCATGTTTGCTCTTCAGCTCTTGGATCTGCTGCTGCCGCTTCTCCAGCATCCTCAACCGGGCATTGAAGTAGAGCAGACCCTGAGGAGCGAGCACACAGTCAGAGCCTCGAACTGCACACACCGGCTGGTAGGGGTGTGGACGATGACAAGGAAGAGGAGGGGGGATTAGCACGAGGCTTCGAGACTCCAGCCTGTGTCTGGCTTTAATTAGGAGTCAGTGCAGTGCTAATCTGTGATCAGAGGAGGATTAAGGACAACTGAGGACAAGCAGGTGACAGAGAGGTGGTTCAGACCTGCGCTTCATTACAGCTGCCCCTCAGAGAGCTTTATTCTGAAAATCCTGGGATGTTTCTATTGTGAAAGTCTGTAAATGTGGGCAGCTGAGCAGTAATAAAAGAGTTGATCATCCAGATGATAAGTGACCTGAACATTAACTGTGTGTTTATGTTTCATTTGCAGCAGCTTCTCTGTGACACGCAGCCAAAAAGGCCAGATTCTCAGGTGAAGTCAGACTGACTGACTCCAGTTAGACCATCACAAATTGTTCATGTGGGGCCATGACACAGGCGTGACCAACCTCAGTGAGGCCCATGGGAGGGGAAACCAGTGAAACCAGCGAGTTGCTGATGTAAAGCCAACTCAGGTCTCCGTGTCAGCAGCAAGAAAGCCTTGTTTCATTTGGAGCTTCAGGACAAGTTGGGATTTGGGGAAAACATGCAGGTGTAAAATACACATGAACAGATGCAGCAGGACAGGAAGCACCTCCGACAGGTGAAGCGAGCAGAATGAATCCAGTGTGAACAGGTAAACACAAAAAGCATGACAGCCACAGTGTGTGAGACAAAAGTTTGAGCACAGACAAGCGACACCACACGGCCTCCATGTTGGCGTCTCTACACTGGCCGCCAGTCAGACCGGCACCCTCTCTGACCTTTAACCCTGCACTCTCCGGTGGGATCACAGAGGCCCTCCACACCAGGGCCGGTTCGAGTTTCATGTCATGGATGGTTTGTTTGGAGGAATGTAGGAATGAACGTGTAAAGGACAACTCACCTTCTCAACATCGTGGAACGTCTGCTGGGACACAAATAGAATAGAATAGAATAGAATAAACCTTTATCATCCCACGGATGAGAAATTTTGGTGTTACACAGCTCTTACAGCACGGAAAAATAAAATATAAAAGGAAGACACAAGGTGGTCCTATAAACATAAGCAACCGAAGTCCATATATACAGGTAACAATGTACAGAATATGTATAGAAAAATTGAAAAATTGTACAGTGATATGTATAAAAAAAAAAAAAAACAGAGAGAAGCCAATTATTCACCGAGCAGTGCTCCGGATATGAAGAGCACGTCACCTTCCTCTAATTGAAAATAAATCAGAGCCCGACAGGCCGCTCTGCCGAGGGTTAATGACCCGTTAACACTGAGAGAGGCGGCTGTCACAGAGACCAGACAAGCATCCCCCCCACGGTCTGCTTTATATATGTGATTTGGATAAAAATATAAAAAGCTCCTCTGAGTGCGCTCAGACTGAGGCTGAGGGTCCAGATGAAACTCCACCTGCTTCAGGAGGCTGTGTTTGAGTCATTCTTGTCAGTGCATCGCAGAGAAGCGGAGGGTTCTAACACGACCTCCACGTGAGGGGACTAAACCAGCACGCTGTGATGCTGAATGGCATGTGAGCAGCACGTCATTATTTAACCACCACCTACTGGTCAGGTGGAGGACTCACCTCAGATCCCATCAGCGCCTCCTTCCTCTTCTGCACACACTCAACGTTGTCGATCTCATACACCTTTATCTCAAACTGCTCCTTCAGGGTGCCGCCCAGCGGCGGCAGGTCCACCCACTGACCACCCAGCTTCCTGCCCAGGGAGGAGGTGTCCGGCAGGGGGGCAGGGATTAGCCGCCGCCGCAGGAACCCTGCAGGTGGAAAAGGAAAGAGATGAAATAACCCATGATCAGTAAATGCAGCAGACTGTGTGTCAGGTAAAGTTCACAGGGCTAGGGGTGCAGGTGTTTCCAGCTGTGGAAGCTAACATCAGGGCCCTGCATTCGGAGACTGGTGTTTGAATGCTCACTGAACAGCTTCAACACAGCCAGCTGACTCGCTCAGTTAAAGCTGCAGTCAGTGAGGAAGTTAGTCACACCTGTGCTCTGAGCTGGTACCTGAGTCAGTGTCAAGGAGCCGGTGATGTCATTAAAAAGCCAATAGCACTCAATAACAGGCAGGACTATCAAGGCTGTAACGCAGCTGCACCACATGGCCTTAAACCAGACCTGGGCATTTCACGGGCCGTGGCCCATGTCACCCCAGGTTGGCCCACAACAGCCCATGTGAACCTTCCTGTCCAGCCCGTGTGACTTTCACTGATGTACAGATGCATGTGCAGGTAAATGTTTACTGACCAATCTGCGATGCTGCGTTTTTAACAAGGCCCGGACTAAAAACTCTTTATTCACTGAAGTCAAAGGAAAAGCTGTAAGCTCAGTCTGTGGTGTCGTGTTCAAGAACCATATTTTAAATCAGCACTGTAGCTGGGCATGCACAAACTACAAGAACGTGTGTAATGAAGGGCACAGACTGGTGACTGTACAGGGAGTGCAGAATTATTAGGCAAATGAGTATTTTGTCCACATCATCCTCTTCATGCATGTTGTCTTACTCCAAGCTGTATAGGCTCG
>NW_024583106.1:165490-166895 GCF_018398535.1 Haplochromis burtoni | reverse complement strand
TTAAGTTGCCTAATAATTATGCACAGTAATAGTCACCTGCACACACAGATATCCCCCTAAAATAGCTAAAACTAAAAACAAACTAAAAACTACTTCCAGAAACATTCAGCTTTGATATTAATGAGTTTTTTGGGTTCATTGAGAACAAGGTTGTTGTTCAATAATAAAATTATTCCTCAAAAATACAACTTGCCTAATAATTCTGCACTCCCTGTAGTTATGAACTGGTACCAAAGGTAGCAGCTAGCATGCTAATGTAGTAAAACCCTGTTTTTTGTGTTTTTGTGTGTGTGGAGTTTGTGTTGGAGTGTGTCAGGCGGTTGTAAGGACTCGGGGCTGCTTGGTAAGGATAAATGTCACGTCCTGCTGTTTCTCCTTTACACAATTCAAGATTCTTTATTTGTCACATGCATCATGCAAGTACAACACGCACTGAAATGTGTCTTAAACTGCTCCTTTGACTGTGCAAGACATTATTAAACAATAAGTAAAGAGTCAAATATCAGCCAGCTGTCGAGTCTTATCTTTTATTTACTTTGAATCTGTCCACATTGGCCATAAAAACATTTTTATGTGTAATATGTGACGGTGCCTTTAAATGCCAGCAGCAGGTGGTGATGGACCTGAAGTCACAGCTGGAACATAAACGCTCGCCAAACACTAACAGAAAGCTGTTTGTCTGTTGTGAGGCGAGCCTAGGGATGGGTATTGATAAGATTTTAACGATTCCGATTCCATTTTCAATTCTGTTTAACGATTCGATTCTTTATCGATTCTCTTATCGATTCTTATTTTTAAAAAAGGAGAACACTAAAGTCGATTAGCTTAAAACTTTGTTTTATATCTTCTCTTTGAACAAGATAGAAATTTAGGTGTAACATGGCCTTACAAACCCAACAGTGAAATCTTAAGAGATCCACAGCCTACAGCTTTTCAATGGGGTGTCACAGGGTCCCCAGGAAAAAAATGTAAATGTAAAATAATAAAATAAACATTCTTCTGTAGCAATAACAAAGTGTAACATAAATTATTCTGTAGCAATTACACAAGAATATCCAGTAATGTCCTGCCTACAATTAAACACATTCATATGGGCTCAAAATGTGGTCATAAACATTTTGTACTTGTAAAAAAGATTTGTATGTGTAAAAAAGATTTGTGTGCGCGTAAAAAAGATTTGTGTGTGGACTTAGAAAAAAAAACCCTGCAAGTTACAAGTACGGATTTTGACCCTATTTTTCTTCCTTTCATCTGATTGGTCAATGTCATGTCAATCACAAATGTAACAATCCAATCAGAGAACAGATGGGTTTGGCTGTCGAGGGGCGCTTTTTTTGAACTGCAGGTCTTTGAAGGGAATGAATGCCCTTTTACATGCCAACCCAGCGTTTTCCTTCATCACCAC
>NW_024583106.1:162480-164732 GCF_018398535.1 Haplochromis burtoni | reverse complement strand
TACACATACAAATCTTTTTTACGCACACACAAATCGTTTTTACACATACAAATCTTTTTTACGCACACACAAATCGTTTTTACACATACAAATCTATTTTACACACACACAAATCTTTTTTACACATACAAATCTTTTTTACACACACACAAATCTTTTTTACACATACAAATCTTTTTTACGCACACACAAATTTTTTTTACACATACAAATCTTTTTTACGCACGCACAAATCTTTTTTACACACACAAATCTTTTTTACACATATAAATCTTTTTTACAAGTACAAAATATTTATGACCACATTTTGAGCCCATACATTCACTTACCAAAGTGAAATCGGGGGCATCTGCTGTGGCAAATGGGTGCAAGACTTTTACCACAAACTTAGTCACTGCTCGGTGACATTCGTCTACCCTGGCCTGAAAGGAGATGCTACTGGTAGACTGCAGCGAGAACTGCCAGCATCTGAGCCAGCCAGACTCTGTCTGTCTCTCTCATCGTGGTCACCTAAATGCACAGTAATGGAAGGTTTTGTAATAAGGCCGATCGCACTAACATAATATGCACTGTTAGTTGATGATTTACCTGCCGCATTAACGTGAGAGGACGTGCAAACGTTACCGCTGCTGCTGGGTTGAGATTCACGAGTCCGGAGCGGAATTAAAAACACGACATTTATTTAAGGTCATCGTGTGTTTTGTGAGCAAATGCTTTTGCATATTCGTAGTGTTTCCTCCCTTAAATGAAATATCTACTTTGCAAGTATTCCAAGTTGCCCTGTTGTCATCCGTTCTCGTAAAGTATAACCAAACTTTTGAGCATTTGAGCCGCTTAGGTACCGTGTTTCCTGCCAGGTAAGCGACGCTCCGCAACATGGTGACGTCATTTGGGGCGACTGGAATCGATAAGGGAATCGTTTGCAAAAATGCCAAACAATTACAAGGAATTGAAACAGTGGGAACCGGTTCTCAACAAGAACCGGGTTTCGATACCCATCCCTAGGCGAGCCAGTGAAATATCACAATAAGCTCAATAAAAAGTTGCTGATTTCAGCAGACAGCTTTAATTAGCCTTGTCTTCTTCTGTGGTGCTTCCTCCTCTGTCAACATCCATTAGAGCTGCGGATCAGGTTTTAAGGCCGCTGCTGTCCACCTGAAGACCTCACTCGTATTTTTAACGACTTTGTACACACGGCTGTCAAATTAGGTTCCCAAGTAAAAGCAGAAGCAGGCATGTGCTCCACAAACAAAAAACCGTTATGGCTTATTAAAAACATCCGGGCGCACTGATGAGGATTCAGACAGATTGAGGAGGAGTGGGTGTGAAGGCTGTGGAGTTCTGTGGAGTGGATGGGAGGATATGTGGGTGATAATTGGAGTTGGATATGTACACTGGGAATTGTCCTCATGAAACATTCATGAGGCAGAAATGAGGCGAGATCCACAGGCCAATGGCAGACAGATCACAAGAGTGCCGATTCCGTATGCATCAGGCCGCCGGCTCGCCTGTCGCACGAATTGCAATCGGCTGCTGGGAGCTGGGATGTGGCAGCGGCGTGCCACATGATGTGCGCCCATGTCAAGTTTTTGTACAAAGACACCGGCTGAGAGATAATTTCACATGATATCAAGGAGGAGAGCTGCCTTTGATAGATGCTCCCACAGCAGTAGCACCTGTACTCTCGGTGTGCTCAGCACTCATAGGAATATTGTAGCGAGCAGCCATCATCACACACTGATGGATGCTGGAAAAAGCCATAAATATGTTAATTCTTCAGCAGAGATGAGTTTTATTGCTCTTTCACTTTCTGAGTCGATGCACGGAGAAATAGTTGCTGAATATCAAATCTGAGATTTAAATTTTGGCCATCAGCTGTAATGATTTCACAGGTTATTTAAATAATATCTCATTGTGATAGAAAAGCTTCCAAGTTCCTCTGCACAAGCCGCTGTTTCATAAAACCCATAAACCTTGCGTTTTGCGTTTTGCGTTTCCATAACTGCTTAGATATACCGTCCCTCGGAGAGCAAGGGCTCGTTTAAGTCTATGTGAGCTGCCGTGAGGTTAACATGGGAGCGACCGGGACGGATCTGCTGACAGACACAAAGGGGGAGGAGTGGCCAGACATCGGTGTTTATGTGGCCCTTGATGGAACAGCAGCTGACATACCACATCATGTTTACAGTAATAATGTTGGGCCAAAAAAAGGAAAAGCACTTATCTGCACATACACACACACACACACGCAC
>NW_024583106.1:131538-162322 GCF_018398535.1 Haplochromis burtoni | reverse complement strand
TTTTTGCACAATCCACTGTCATTGCTGCACTTTTCTATTGCACTGTTGTCTCTGTATCGTTCTCTTCTGTCTTTGTTTTGTTTTTTTGCACACTTGCACTTTATGTAGTCCTGTATTGATTGTCTGTCTTATGTAGCACCATGGTCTTGGAGGAACGCTGTCTTGCTTCACTATGTACTGGCAATTGTCTTTATGGTTGGAATAACAATAAAGACAGTTGACTTGACTTGAAAAGACAATTTTAAAAACACTTTAAAAAATCTTCAGCTTCCACTGAGCCTTAGAACTGAATTCATGTCATATTTAGGTGATGAGCTCATTATATGCGCTCTACATAGAATTCTATGATGAGTACAGAGAAGTCAACGAGTTAAAGATTTTTGTTCTTCAGATCTGATCACTGTAAAAAAGGGGCAGTGCTGCATGGAGCAGAACCTAAAGTGTTACCTGTGTTACATTACCCCATCTCTGACAGCGGCATGCACTCACCGTTTCCTCTCTTCTTGGGTGATTTAGAAACTCGGCTCCTATTTGATGAGAATGCTCTGCTCTCGCTCATAGAGTCGTGTGCCGAGGAGGTGCTGCCGGTTGTCTCGCTGTCTCGGATCATGCTCTCGTAGCCGCTGCTGCCCCCGCTGTGGTAAAACAGGGCGGTGCGTCCCATGGCGGGGGGCAGCTCCCCACTCAGGATGCTGCTGTTGTCACTGCCGTGCCCGCTGCTGTAGCGCTGTGGCCTCCGAGGCGCTGTGATCTTGCTGTAAGGTGATGGCAATGGTGCGTTGAGGGGTGATCCAGTGATGCTACCAGTCCTGCTGCCAGGGATGTCGCTTCCAGCTCCACCACCAAACATCTTCCTTTGGCTACCTGAAACCAACTCACTAATCCGGCTGTTGGCTGCCCTGCCGATGGTCTGCTTGGTGCCCATAATGGTGCCTTTTACTGTCTTGCCTCCGGTTCCAGAGCGAGATGGGGACTTGCCATTGGAAGGTAGGTTGGTGTTGCACCCAGCTACGTTCTCTGGCAGTTTGGGGGAGGAGCTTGGGCTCTTCGAAGTGCTGGCAGACAATGTTCGAAGTTTCAGTCCACCAGAAGCTGCTCCTCTTGATCCGCTGCCACTGCGGACCTGCCACAGTTTGCTGGTTGCTGCAAAAACACTAGCTGGAACTTGGGACGGAAAGGCCGATGTGGAGGTGGATGCCGGATCACTGAGTCTTGGCACTGATCTGTTGGATCTGCCATTTCCTCCAGATGTAGCACCACTGTTTTCTCTGAACAGCTCAGGTTTGGACCTAGCTAAGGTTGGGCTGTCGCACCTTTCCAAATACATTAGACTCCCAAAGTACCTGGAAGAATCTTTGGCTCCTTGCGTCTTCAGGCTTGAGGATGTCCTTGCAAAACTGTGTTCAGTTTTTAAGCTGGATGTCCTGTGGCTGAATGAACCAGCTCTGAGCCTGACATGCACTTCATCCTCTGAGGACTTTCCAGTGTTGCTGCTTGTTTTTAAGGCACTTGGAGACAGCACAATTCTTAATTTTTGTTCTTGACTCGACTGTCCAAAATTTGTGCTGCTTTTTTGTCCATTTGCCTTTTTTCCCAGGGATGAAAACCTCAGTGTACTGATCACTGAAGCAGCTTCTTGGGGGGTGGAAACGGTTCCTAGAGTTGTTGCGCCCCGAGTGAGTCGTGGCAATTTGATGAGAGTGTCTCCTCTCCTGCTGCTGGACTTCTCACAGCCATCAACAACCCTCTGGGCTGAAGAAGACATCTGCGTCTTTGGTGGGCGAGGTACACTGTTGCTGTTCCCTCCGGACCTCTTGGAGGAAACATTAGTCACGCCACTTCTTGTTGGCTTACTTGCAGAAAGAAACTCCGCCTCTCTGGTATCACAATAACTGCTTCGCTGAAGCAAAACATCATCCTGCCTGCCTTCCTGTCTGCTGCAGCCCACAGCTGCAGATGAGGTAGGCTTGGTTTTCCTGGGAAGACTGGAATGGGTGGCATGGCGGGGAATCTGTGTTGACACTGATGTGTTCAGGGTATTGGCTTTCACCTTCAGAGAGCCTTTTAGAGATGCTTTGGCTGACTCGGGGGAAGGAGGGCACTTAGTAAAAGATGGTTTGTTTGGGGTAGCAGGGTCGCTTTCCAGCTCTGAGAAACAGACACCGCTGTCATTTAAGGAGCTCCTAATGCCATGCTGTAAGAACGGCTGTTTATGGAATATACATGGTGAGCTCAGCAGGGGGGCATTGTCCATTGTTTTATCCCTCAAGTAAAGCCTGCTTTGTGAATGAAGACCATCACCTTCAGCTGATTCACAAAGCCATGAGCCAACAGACGGCTGCTTTTTGTTGTGGGAAAGCAAACCTTGTTGGTGTTCGGTGCCAACATCAGTGCCTGGTCCCACAGCTCCTTGTAGAGAGGTGTAAGCATCATATTCATCATTAATACTACTGATGATGCTGACCGGGCGAGAGCCAGCAGCTAAAGCCTGTGGAAAGCAGTCGGTGTTAAAGCTGAGGAGGTTGGAGGGATGGCCATTATCTGGGACAAGGCTGTGCGGGAGCTCCTCTATAACTGTGAACACAAGCTCGTCCTCTCCATTCAACTCCACGGGCTGCTGCAGAGTGATTGTGGTCCTCAGAAAGTCTCCGTCCAGGCATCGTCCTAACAGAGAGGCCCGGAGGTTGTTCACCTCCGTGGGGTACCTGCTTGTGTGAGCAGCTCCATCTGTGTTTAGGTTAGGGCTTATAGATTTGGGTGGCTGGTCTTGCCTCATTGCTTGTTCACTTATACCGACAGGGGGAGTCCTGCCAAGAGCCTCCTTAGGCCGAGGTGCCGTCCTTGTTGTCCTGGGTAAGGACGGTGAGGCCAGTGGCTTGGGTACAGCTCCTCTGAGGTAGACTTTCTCTCGAACTACAGGCTCTGAGTCATGGGTTGGAGCCCCCCCTGACTTTACCACACATGGCTGAACGGGGGTGCCTGAAAGTTTCTCTCCATCTGCACTCGACCTTTTGGACGTCTCGATGAAGCCACCAGCTGAAGGTAGTTTGGGCTGATCCTGATCTGATTTGTCTATGCATGTTGTCAGTGTGCTTTCTGAGAACATGTGGGACGAGTTCTTCTCAGATTTGGGTGGAGACGTTGCCTCTGTGGGTTTAAGAGGGCCACTCTGAGCCTTCAGCGCTACTGATTTCTTCTCTGTGCCAAACATGGCCGGGCCCTCGCTGCCATCAATGCAGTCGAGTCTCTCCTGTAGTTCTGCAAACGTGTTACACTTAAAGTGGTCACCGTCGGACTTGGGTGCATCTTTGACTCGCTTTTTGTTCAGGGACGGAATAATGGGAACGAAGGAAGGCGGACCCTCGTTGTCGCTCAGCTCTCGGTCTGAGATTGCCTTCCCTCCCGACCCAACGTAGATGACAGTGTCACAGGAGTGCTCACTGCTGGAGGAATAGTCGGGATCACTCGAGAGTAGCAGCGGAACATCCGGGTCGAGGGCCACGGTCAGAGGGTGGAAGGGTCGAAGACGAGGAGGCCGACAGGATGGGCCTTCCTCACAGGAGCTCTCCCCTCCAGATGAGCTGGAGGCATGCTGCGAATAAAAGAGAAATAATACAGAATTAACCTCCTAAAGAGAGCTGGAGCATGCAGCGATTAAACTGAAGGGAAATCATTACATGAGTGCCCATGCACTGTGTTACATTAAATGAATGTGAGTGAGATGCACATGCTACTAACTCTGGTTTCCAATCTTCAACATACAGTGTGTAAGTCTGCCTAATGAGGCTCATCTCAGCACACAAACGCCCATCCCTGTAGATACACTGGTATTGATTATCTATCAAACCATGATAGGAAAAGTCGGTGGATTATGACATTCTGAACTCATTAATATAGATGTGAGGGGTTTATTGTTATTAGCCACAAGAAATTAGTGAAAATTCATTTAGAGGCCAAAATGTTTGGAAATCCCAAAGAATGGTTTGAAGACTTTGATAACTTTTAAACCTCAGTTTGTCCTTTGAATTTGTTTTGCCTTCAGTGTTATAGATGTTTAATGTTCAGAGACAAAGACTTGAGATTTAAGTTTGAGGTGCAGTTTTCTGTGAACTTCAACCTAACAACAATCAGAACCTAATCAATCTCATCCACATGTGAGTAAATGGTTTCTGTATTGGTGATATAACATTTGGTGTTTTGCACACTGTACCAGAGATCCGTGACCTCCGCCACAACGAGCTCCAGAAAGAAAACCTGAATAAAGATGAAGCACCTTCGACTTCTTCTTCCTCATGCGGTGGATGCGGGAGGCCAACTGCACCGTGGTCAACGTCTCCATGTAGCCCGCCGGGGAGTCGGAGATGTGAGCGATCATGGTGGTGCGGCAGTTGATGTTGCCCAAGGATTCGCGGAGCAGCATGGTGAGCTTGCTATCCCTGAATAATACATTAAAAAAATGCTTCGTTAGCTCAAAAAAAGGAAGACGTGCTGCGGGCGTGAGAATCCCCACGGGGCCGCAGATACCATTCATTACCCCGCACAACAGTTTGGCACAGATAGGCAAAAAGAAATAGGAACGAGCTCTCATTTCACATTAATGAAGTTCGCTTTGAACTACACACCACATGTGATCCAGAGGCAGAGACAGACTGAAATGTTCATGAAACTCTGCCTTTGAAAAGACCTGGACTATCGCTACAGAAGACGGATCAAACACAGAATTTACATACAACAGTCTAAGCTTTTTCTCCTTTTTAACCCAACACGACTGAACTCCAGCCACCGACTGACCTAAAATATCACAAGTCCTCGTTTGGGGGTTTTCTTTGGTTCAACTTCCACTCACTAACTTCACTCATGTAAATGTGTGAAAAAATATCTTATTAATGGATGTGACTGGAGCATCAAACAACTCAAGGGTTGCTTGTCATTAAAAAACATGAAAACATAAAGATATCAAAGATTCTTCCATCGACAGGCTTGTATGTTAGTCTTTGAAGTCTGTGGATGATAACTGATGAGATTCTTTGGTGCAGATATTCGCTCCATAAATAAAACACGTGTGATGCTGATGGCTTCACAAACTAAAAGAAAAGGGGACGAAGGAGTGAGGTGAAAGTTCACCAATATAATTAAAAAATAGCATCCAGAAATAGGTATTAAACAGAAAAGACCAAATATGAGGAGCAAAAAAGGACTGAACATCAGTTATCATTACTGTGACATTCATCAGCATAAACAACCATTTAACACTGACTGAAAGCTCATTAAAGCTCACAGCTTGACCCCCACCCCCCTCACGGGGATCATTGGTCCATCTGTTGTTTGGCTGCTGTGACCTTTGACCCCATTGAGCTCATCAAAATGCCCGTACCTGTAGGGAACGTGCTTGGCTCCATTGGCAAGGGCGAGGATGACATTTCCCAGCGCCGAGAGCGACAGACACTGACCCCCGCCCCCCTCTCGGGTCCTGCTGATGTCCGTCTCGCAGCTGCCCAAATCCAGGAGGTGAAGGCGACTCCGACTGGACACTGCCATGCAGATTGAGAGGGCTTTATAGTGTATGACACTGCCTGCTTACCTGCTCATTAGTTCTGAGACAACAATCTATTCATTAGTCTATAGACAGAAACATAATCAATAGCTTTGGTAATAACTTATAGGCTGCTTTGAATCATTTATCAGGAACCAAGCAGCCATTAGGGTAAAGACATCTCTTCCTTATCTGTGAATGATAGGAATCATGTAAAATGCCTGTGGGCTGTGTGCGAGCTGAAGTAAAGTCCTGCAGCAAATCTCAAGTCATCAGATCATGCTTCCAATACATTACTAACCAAATGTAGAAACATATATACGCCTGCATGCATGTGCAAATGTTAACCTCTGGGTGGTCTTGGGTCGATTTGTGCCATTTTTCATTGTTCGTATACACGCCATTTGCACTGTGTTGAACGGAATATAGCCAACTTTTCCAAAAAAAAGTCTGGTTAGATATATTTCAAAATTCCAGTCTGACTCCCTTAAATTAGCTTCAGTGGCTGAGCTACAGATAAACTTACACTATTGGTCCTAGTGGTCGATTTGTGCCCCATTGAAACCCATTATAAACGCTATTTCCCATTCCACGGTCATTACAACCAAATAATGGGCCATCTTCCGAATGTTGGTGGTACTCGGGAGTCCGGGCCTTGGAATTGTATCTTTTGGGAAATATTTGATTTCTTTGTTTTTTGGGGCTAAAAGAACAGTGCGGCCATGTGACAAAACCGGGATATAAAGGGTTAAAATCCGCGAAATGTAATTAAAACTTGATATGAATATTTCAAGGAGAAGTAGGTCTAAAAGATTGGCTAATTTAAAGTGGAAAAAAATATTAATATATAGATATTCTATGGCACTTTTCATGGCGTGGTCGATTTGTGGCTCTAAACCCAATAGTGTATGCATTTTTCTAGGACCCCCCAGAGGTTAAAGAAGCTTCATCTGAACACGTCCCAAATGCATCCCGCTAAGCTTCAGTATCAGTCTGATCCGCTCAGTTTAACTGCCTGCTCATTTCATTAATTCAGAGTAATGATGGCGAGAACCATTGACCGGCCACATCAGCAAGATTTAGAAAGTGCTGAGCACCACTGAGTGGATGCTTTTCCACAGCTCTATAAACACTGCAGGATGCCAAGCCATCAGGGCTCGTTAGCCATGCAGATTTATTCCAGCATAAAAGCCCAATAACGGAGGAAGCGGCTCTGCTGACAGGTAGACGTGGGTGGAGGCAGCGTTAGTGTAGCTGCTCTGCTTGTAAACGCTCCTGTTGAGCATGTTAGTAATTCAACACCAAGCTAATTAGCAGCTATATGTTTGGAGTGTGGAAAAAAAGAGCTAACGGCTAATTGAGCTGCCAAATTTTACAGCTGCATGGTCGCTAATGGGGGCTTTTATTCTTGTCCCGGGGTCAGAGCCTCTAACCTGCTGCTGCTCCAAGTCCTTGCTGAGCTGATGAGTCTGCAGCTGGAGTGTGTGTGCAGGTCTGTGTACTGCTGGGAGGTTTAAGGATTATCACTAGGGATGGGTTTTTATAATCGATTCATCGATTAAAATCAATTCTGGCTTGGATAACGTAAAATCGATTCATTAAAATCCTGAATCGATTTTTTTAATATAAATTTATTTTGCCCAAAATGCCAGAATCTCTGGTGACATCTCACAAAATTTCAAGAACCACCAAACAGCTAAGACAGTAAATGAGAGCAGGTACACGGATTCTGCACATAGACTTAAACACACAGCGCGACCCGCGGATCAGAATCAGTTAGATGTCGCCTTTCTCACGGTCGGGGCTGAAAGCAGACAGCTCGCTGATCCTGATGTTTCGGCGGGTCCGCGCTTTGTGTTTACGCCCTTTTTGCGCCTCTCTCTCTGTACTTCAAGAACAGTTTCCCTTTCTTCATTATTCGCTTGCTTGTTATGCACCAGTCTACCGTTGTTTACAGCTCTGTCAGCCGCTGTTTTTTTCCCTTTTACATTCTTCCGAAAAGAAAACCTCATTTCTGCCGTTCAATACTGAACAAATTTAAACTTTTTAAAATTATTCAAAATGCAAAACGCTTAACCATGTCTCTAATAAAACCGCTGTAACTTCAGAGGTGATGTTCATATGTTGATTAATGGTTTTCTTTCGTTTTTGATGTACTGCAGAATATTTTTATAAAATCCCAGGCCAGGAAAATAACCTTCATGTTTTTCTGTGTTTTATCTTCAGCTACTTTGACACAAAGGCATCTGCTGTGACGCTCACACCTGTGATAAAGTCTTGCGTGTGTCAGCTTCCTTTTTATTGATACAAAAATATGTAAATGTACTGATCTGAACTATAATATTTCAGACTGTCAAAATTTCCCAGATTTAAATCGAATCGAATCGAATTAAATCGAATCGTGGATCGAATCGATTCGGGACCTTGTGAATCGGAATTGAATCGATTCTAGAAATCAGTGACGATAACCAGCCCTAATTATCACATCTCGCTTCAGCTGAACCAAATAAGCCATTCAGACTTCATTTAGGGTTTTCAATGACATGCTGAGTACCAGTTTCTCTTCAAAGCGCCCTGCTTTTTCCCAGATCCACAGTTTGTATGGAATGAATTGCAACCTTGCCTTCACCTTCAGAAACGTCTGTGAACATCTCAACAGGAAGGGAGACCAAACTCAGAGAGCTCCACCCAGCCTGAATCTCTCAGCCATTTCATCGGAGCATGTCCAGTTACTTGTCTGACACCGTGTCAGAAGTGAACCAGTGTTCTCTTTGGTTAGTCTCAGCCTTCAAAACGTGGAGTCCACAAACCAACAGGTGTCAGACGAGTGAGGTATATGTTCCTGATATACTATCAGTTCCCTCAGTGATCTCAAGTTTGAATTTTAAAGGATTTAGGTTTTATTGCTTGAGGTTCTGCTTCCTGATAACAAACATACTGAAAAGAGGAAGAAGCTGAGAAACTGGTCCACAAATATGAGTAGAGTTTTATCGTCACAGCAACTTTTAATAATTCTGGCAAAATATCAGTTACGACCACGCACACACTCACTGGCTGCCTTGTTGCTCTTGTCCAGCCTCTCCTGGTAGAGGTGCAGGGTAAACAGGAAGTGGGAGTTCCTTCGGACTTCCTGGTTGTTCGGCATTCGGTTGCTCTTCCTCGCTGCCAGGGCAGCGTCCAGGAAGGATGCTGCTCGCTCAGCACTGCTCGCCCGAACCTCTATCTGGTTCTGCAGCTGATAGAAAAAGCTAATGAGATTCAGATAAGCTGGGACTGAGGTGGCTGCACAGAACAGAGGCATGCTTCACGGTGAAATGCTGCAGGCTAGCATGAAAGTCCATGTGTTCAGCTTCTGCTTGCAGGTGTACATGATGAAGATCCTGCAGTAAGAAAGAGCTCTTCTTCTCTGTTCATATAAAGCTGTATTTATCCAATATTGATGTCTTTCTCCTGACTCAGTTTAACATCAGGCACGATTAAAACACATAGGCATCTTGCAATCAGGCGCAGACACTGCCAAGAGTTTACCCCATATTAGTCAGGCTCGGACTGAAACAAAGCTTTAAATCATTCTGCAGCACAGAAACCAGACTGTGATCATCTTCCTGCCATCTGCAGCTCTGTGATGTTCTTCTGGCTCAAAGTAGAAATCCTTCTTTACTCTTAGAGAGAAAATGAACGAGATAAAAGTTAAAGTAAGACAGAATGAGGTTTGATAAAGGAAAAAAAGGAAGGATGTCAGAATGAGAGGAGAAAAAGAGAAAGAAAATTAAAGTGAGCGCAGATAGAAGGAGCCCGGGGAGATAAAACAAACTGAACGAGTTGGAGGAGGAAGGTCAGGACTAATTGGACAGGTGTCAACAGTGAAGAAGTCTCTAGAGTGAACAGGAGTTCAGTGAGTAGGTCAGGGACAGACAAAGAGAAGGAAAGGAGGAGATGGCGAGGTCTTTTGGAAAGGGAATGGCATGAGTGGCCCGGATGACTGGATGAACATATTGGATATCATGTTGAGCTGTAATCATTAGTTATATATCATCTAATCACAGTCCTCGGTTTATATCAGAGGCCAGTTTGTGTGATTTGTTAAAAAGTGCTCAAAGTGCGAGTTGTTTCCTGTACCTGGGATCCACAGATGGGATCTTCTCTCAGCAACACGGCGGGGCCTGGTGCCTCCTGGTGCCCGGCCGCCGCCAGTTCGGCCAAGAGGTCGGTGAGCGTCTCCTCGCGGCCGGAGATCTCCACGGCCGACACTCTGACTGAGAAACAAGCTCCGGACTTTTCCTTCCGGTCCTCGATCACATTGAACAGCCAGGAGATCGCCGTTGGAGCCACACCCAGGCTCTGGGTGGAGCAGTCCCGACCAATCATGGTGTACGTCTTACCTGTGGAGGCAGGGTCAACTCAACAATCATGTGACTTTTCAGAATTATGTCTTTGTGTGTGTGGGTGGCGTATCATGTGTTTACCCAGGTGAGCATGCCCGAAGCAGAAGATGCAGCCGTCTGCGCCATTCACCACCGACTGGATGACCTCTGCCACCGTTCCTGAACACACTTCAGCCTAGAAGAGAGAAGCCAGCGATCACTTAGAGCACTGCCACTATCACAGCGCCTCATACATAATAATACACACAGTACAGTATTTTTGACAAGCTTTAGGTCAGAGATGTTGGAGCACTTGGTGTACCGAAGCCCGCTGCTGACATGCCAGTAACAGCATGGCAGGTATGTGACCTGCTGCAGGTAACCAGAGCAGGAAAAGTCACTTAGGACCAGCTGTGAGTGACAAAGTGAATCCTTCCCCATGTGGATGCCTTGACTTTAAAGCTGAGCTTACACACCTGAGAGGTGTCCTACAAAGGAAGTTAACATATCCAGGCTTCCTCTGACTTAGCTAACTCAACTAAACCTGGAACCTCAGTCAGAGATCATGGGTCTCATCACTGTGGTTATCAACTTTCTCTGTTGTGGCCCTCTGCTCCCTGTGAGCTCCACCTTCTCCAATCAGAGATGATATCAGATGAGACGATGATAAAATCTAACAGTAAAATAATCTTAAAGACAAAAGTGGCAGAAACTGGTTAATCTAGTGATTTGTGTCACACAGCAGTAAATTCATGATATGAATGGCAGTGAATGATGTGTCTGGGTATGCTCAGTGCTGCTGTTGGTTTCTAAGGTGATGGCTGCACATATAACATTCATATCACACTGAAAGCAAGATGTAAATAAGAGAATTTGTAAAAATCTAGTGCTTCCAGATGATTTTAAACCAAATGAGTGTTCAGCGTTCATTACCATGGTGATTTAGGAGGTAAAAAAGAGACAGCTCAGTAAACGAAAGAAATCATCAGCAGGAATACATAAACGTGTAGAATTACAGGAAGAGTTCTGATAAAAACAATCAAACCAAAAATAGTTGTTGTATATCTATTACTTAATTACTTTGATGAAGATTGAGTATCTTGACTTTTCTAGTGCCTTAAATACAATGTAATAAACCGCTGATCTGTACCATAAGTCATCCTTGCGGGGGTTGTCGGAACTGTATGCGCAGTCGCACTAAGGACAGATGTGCTCAGAGGCATGCCCCGTAACGCGTATAGAGCAGTCTGTCGCGGCAGGAATAAGTTGTACAAAGTCCATGTAAGTTACGATAATACTTTGACAAGTATGATAAGTGTGTTTCTAATGTAAGGTATGTTGCTGCGTTTGTATTGTGAGCTATCTGAAAACCTTTTTATTCTGTATTTACGTTACTTACATCCATGTGCTATTTTTTTTGGCTAGACATGTGTGTCATGCAAGCTAGCAGCACCCCATGAGAAACGGGCCGAAGTGTTTAAGTGTTTACCGGAGTTTTGCACCCTTGGCAAGCGGACTGAGGTATGTGATGAGAGATGATCTGTTGTTATATTTTATTTAACTGAACTGTGTAACCCCTTGATGCTGTTTGAAGTAACCCCTTTTGTTTTATTTAATCTGTGACTGTATATCTCATAATTACTTGTTTGAACTTGCCTGAATTAACTTAAGCTCATTGTTGTTATTGCTCATTGTTATAGTTCAAAAAGTACTGTACGGGTATCAATTTTTTCTTATTTTATAGTTTTCACGGTGCTCAACGTCCAGAGAATGAGCCGTGTGTGGTGAGGAAATAAATGGCTGCACCCGTTAGAGACTCTTCTGTCGTTCTTGATGCCAAGGGCTGCTACATACAATCTGGCCCTGTCTGCTCCAGGACAAAGTGAACAGGATGCAGGTGGACCCCTGCCTGGTCGCTTGGAACTCCAACTACCTCACTGACAGACCACAGTACGTCAGGCTGAAGGACATCACGTCTGACACTGTGGTCTGGTCAGTAGCACAGGGGCAGCACAAGGAACTGTGCTGTCCCCTCTTCTCTTCACCCTGTAAACCTCTGACTTCTGCTACAACTCTGAATTATGCCATATTCAAGTGTGCAGACGACACGGCCATCATGGGGTGTACCTGGGATGATCAGGAAGAGGAGTACAGGAGTCTGGTGAGCAACTTTGTCAGATGCAGTCACACAAACCACCTGCAACTCAACACCTCAAAGACCAAGGAACTGGTTGTGGACTTCGGGAGGTCCAGACCAGGTCCACTGCCAGTTCAGATAGAGGGAGAAGAGGTGGAGGTGGTCAACACATACAAGGTGGCTGTGGGTCAGGTGGTAGAGCAGATCAGCTACTAATTGGAAGGTTGGTGGTTCGATCCTTGGCTTCCCCAGTCTGCATGCCTTGGGCAAGATACTAACCCCACGTTGCCCTCCGATGCGTTCATTGGAGTGTTAATGTTTATTACTTGAGTCACTTTATCACTTGAGTTTAGAAGTGCTTGTATGTATGTATGTGAATGGGTAAATGAGGCATGTTGTATACAATGCTTTGAGTACTCCGGGAGGGTAGAAAAGCGCTAAGAATCAGTCCATTTACCATTTACAAGTACCTCGGGCTCTGGGTCGACAACAAGCTGAGGTCTTTTAACATCTGCAGGAAGCTCCTGAGGATGTTTTACCAGTCAGTGGTTGCTGGTGTACTGTTCTATGCTGTGGTGTGCTGGAGGAGCAGCACAGCAAGAAAGAACTAATCCACACTGGAAAAACTAATCAGGAATGCTGGCTTTGTGGTTGGCATGAAGCTGGACACTCTGGTGACAGTGGCAGAGAAAAGGACATTAAAGAAACTGCTGGACATTATGGACAATGCTGGGCGTCCTCTGCACACGGTCATAAATAACCAGAGGACCCTATTCAGCGACAGGTTGCTTCTCCCAAAGTAAAGAACCAACAGACTTAAAAACTCCTTTGTCCCACACGCCATCAAACTGTTTAACTCCCCATTGGAAGGGAGAGGGAGGTGAGACAGGAGGACAAAGGATGACAGGAAACATCTGAGCTGTAGTGCTTTTTTTCACTGTGCAATATTTGCAGTATTTTCTTTCTTACATACGACTGTGCAATAATCATTGTGCAATAGACTCACTCAAATGTGCAATCCAGTTGTATTCCTATTTATCCCTATTATATATTCTGTATTTATATGTGTGTTTATATGGTATATTTATGCTCATATCCTTACTCTCATTCCCCTTTATTGTATCTGTAACATGCAACTTCTGCTGGTGCTGTGCTACTGGACACTGAATTTACCGGAGGAACCCACCCGAGGCATTAATACAGTTTTATCTAATCTCTAATATCTAATAGAGTATCTATCTAACCCTTTGTAGAACTTCAAAATCCCATCCTTTCGTGAACCTCGCCCCAAAAGTGCTTTAAAAATGTTATATATCAATATTTTTTTCTACTTTAAATTAGTCAATCTTTTAAAACTACTTCTGCTTAAAATATCCATGTCAAGTTTTAATTATATTTTCATTGTTTTAACCCTTTAAATCCCAGTTTTATTACATGAGCGCCCTGTTTTTTTAGCCCCAAAAAACAAAAAAACTAAATATTTTCCAAAAAAAACATTTGAAGTAATATTTGTTTGTTATTATAATTAGGCCTTTAGATGGACTAAAGATTGGCACCAACAGTCATTTCGATCGCCTTTTATTTTTTTTCCAGGAGCGCATTTCATAAAATGCACACTATCGACCACGCCCAAAAAGTGCTATAAAAAATTTATATATTAATATTTTATTCCACTTTAAATTAGCCAATCTTTTAGACCTACTTCTCCTTGAAATATTCATGTCAAGTTTTAATTACATTTCGCGGATTTTAACCCTTTATATCCCGGTTTCGTCACATGAGCGCACTGCTTTTTTTGCCCCAAAAACATAAAACATAAAACATAAAATATTTTCCAAAAAAAACATTTGAAGTAATATTTTATTGTTATTATAATTAGGCCTTTAGATGGACAAAAGATTGCCACCAACATTAATTTCGATCCGTTTTTAATTTTTTTTGCAGAAGCCGAAAATGTCCCCAGGGGGCGCTGCTGCTCCTGCTCCCCGGGCAGGGGTGCCTCTGCCGCGGGTGTGTTTCGCTCAGCGTCGGAGCATATGGTACGGTTCTCGTTTCTGCAGCACACACTTCCGCTACCACGTGAAAACAAATACGTCATTTCCTGTTGTTTAAAAAAAAAATTTTGCGCCATCAAACGATCCTAAGGGCAGAAAATGGTCCGGAACGAGCACCGGGCCAAGCTGCTGCTGCACGCGGGAAATTAGTCTGCCTTTTCCGGGTATGTCTCTCGAGCAGGCCGCTGGAGAAGGTGTGTATGTTCCAGCAGGCGTCACATGTGGAACAATGGCGCCACCCGGTGGCCAAATAAAAAAATTACAAGTTTAAGGCCCGGACTCTAAAATGGCACCATAACTGAGACAATCACACTAACCGTTGTAAAAATAATGGTGGTATGAAAAATAGCGTTTATAATGGGTTTCAATGGGGCAGAAATCGGCCACGAGGTTCGATAGTGGATGTATGCCTTTTATTCAGCCATTTAAGCTCATTTAAAAAACTCCGACTGAAATTTCAAAATAAAATGGGAAAAAAATACATGTTAGAAAATTTGGCTATACTCCATTAAACACAGTGGAAATGGCGTGGAATTAAAAAACGCAAAGGCCACGAAATGGTCCCAGGTTCTACAAAGGGTTCTAATAGACTCCAATTTGTTCATGTAAATGGAGAGTCCTCTTCACACACTAAGGTTAATTATGGAGTTCCACAGGGTTCAGTGCTAGAATCATTTCTGTTTACATTATACATGCTTCCCTTAGGCACCATTGTCAGAAGACAAAGCATACACTGTCACTGTTATGCAGATGACACCCAACTTCATCTATCCATGAAGCCAGATAACACACATCGATTTGTCAAACTGCAGGAATGTCTTAAAGACACAAAGACCTGGATGACCAGGATTTTCTGGATTTTCTGCTTCTAGATGCAGATAAAACTGAGGTTATTGTACTTGGCCCTGAAAATCTTAGAAATATGGTATCTAACCAGATTCTTACAGTGGATGGCATTACCTTGACTTGCAGTAACACTGTGATGAACCTTGGAGTCATTTTTGTCCAGGATATGTTCTTCAATGCACATATTAAACAAATATGTAGGACTGCTTTCTTTCATTTGTGTAAGAAGTGACTTCCACAACAACGATTGACTGTTGAGGAAACTGTTGGTGTGATCTAGTGCTATATACATAAAACTGAAATGAATAAGAATGAGGGAAGTCTCTTATTGGTGCACTTTGTCCAGCAGTCAGACACCTGAGCGTGGACTCCACACTGACCCAGGTGTTTTCTCTAATTCTCCAATAAAACTCGTGTTAAACATGAAACCATTATATCACCGATGCAGTCAGGTGTCTAAAAAGAGAGAAGATCTGCAGCCCAGCAGGCACGATGATGCTGAGTGCCATGTTGTTTGTTTGGAGGAGCTGAAAACTGAACATCATAAACATGTTTTTATGAATCTATCTGCAGGTTTATGTCACATCACAGATACAAACATTCAGCACTGACACTCACACACACACACACACACACACACACACACACACACACACACACACACACACACACACACACACACACACACACAGCACTGTGATCTGTCTGCTGCTGTCATTGCTCTTTGTGGGTAAACAGCATGCTGACACGTTGCTGATGAAGAGCTCAAACCTTCGTGCGTGCCCTGAATTTAGATTTTTATTCAGAAAACTCTGAAAGTTTCACTTTAAACCGTTCATTCTGCGTCACCAGCAGCAGGTCTGTGCAGCTAAATTATCAGCTGTAACGTTACCCACACTAATCCCCGGAAGAAGATATGGTAAAGTTCCTGATGCTGGAGAACTCACTTGGGAGGCATCCTGCGAGAAGATGGCATCAAAGGTGAAGGTCTTTGGCGCTGAGGCTGAGGACCGTCTCTGGGCCGACGTCTCGCACAGCGTGAGCTGCTTCTTCCTGCCGTCGACCTTCAGGAAGGACATGGACTCTGAGGACTCATCCTGGACCGAGCAGATCCGGACCATGACTCTGACCTGAGGACAGACAGGAAGCATGAAGCACAGAGAAGACTGCTGCGTTCATCAAGTCTCTGGCTTGCATCATGAAACGTTAAACTAAGCCAGAGGTGCTCAGATAGTGATAGATGGTTGGCCTGAACGTGGCCACGTTTGCTTCGCCTGCAGCCGTTTGTTATCTTGGGTACAAGTGTTCAGAGATATTGACACCGAGTTGGAAGGAAACTGTGCTTCTTTGACTTTGTTTAGTTAAACTTTGATTTGATTTTTTCTACCTGCTGTTTAGTTTTGTTTTCCATGTGGTTTTCACTGAGTTTGCGTTAGATCACCTGACTCAGATCACCTGATACACACCATCAACTGTTTGTGCTGAAAGAAGCTCAGAATCAGCTGTAACGCCTCCAGAGACGTCCTGAGCTCTTCTTCAGGTATTCCAGGATGACATTTTAGACTGTAATCAGAGCTGGACTGAGCAGGGAGTCACACTGCTTTCCTGACCTTTGACCTTCAACAGCCCGTGTCCCTCAGCCTTCTGAAGGGTTTTATTGTGCTGTCATAGAGCTGCTGAGCTGGTGGCGAGGAGTTTGAGTTTACAGCCAATAATGAGACGGAGCAGTTTTTAAACATCGAGTCTCTGCGAGCCAGCTCCTCTGTCACCACGGATATAGACAGGAAGCAGCTTAAAAGTTGCCATCTGATCCAGTCACAGCTAATTTTATGTATTCCAGTCACTCGGCACTAGGGGTGGGTTTTGATTATTGATTTTCAGATTAAAATCGATTCTAGCTTGAATAACGCAATATCAATTCATTAAAATCTTGAATGAATATAAATCTAAATAGAAATTTATTATGCCCGAAATGCCAGAATCTCAGGTTAAACCTCACAAAATTTTGACAACGACCAAACAGCTAAAAATGTAAATGAGAGCAGGTATACGGATTCTGCACAAAGACCTAAACACAAAGCCCGGACCCGCTGTCGGATCAGAATTTGTGAGATGTCGGCTTTCTCGCCCGACTGCATGTACACGGACACGCCGACAGCTCACAGATTCGGATGTGTCAGTGGGTCTGTGCATTGTGTTTACGTCTTTTTTTGAACTAGATTATTAAGCTGTAGGCTATGTCTCTCTCCAACCAAATTTGACTGAACCAGCAGCAAAAGAAGATCCAAACTACGCTTCACATTTCACTTCACATTTCGCTTTACATAAACATTGTCATGAATTCTCTCTTTTGCTGTTTTGCTTCCACCACAGTAAAATGACACTTCATGCACAGCTCTCTCTCTCTCAGTGCACTTCAAAAACACTTTCTCATCTAAAAATCTCTGTTTTCTGCATTATTTTCTTGTTTATTACGCACAAGTCTATTGTTATGTACAGTGCTGTTGGCCGCTGTTTTTCTTTTTTTTAATTTAACTGACTTCTGACAAGAAAGCCCCATTTCTTTTGTTCAATACTGAAGAAACTTTTCAATATTATGTGATATTGCAAAACACTTAGCTGTGTCTCTAATTAAATCTCTGTAAATTTGCTTTCACTTCAGAAACATCAGGTAATGTTCATATGTAGATTAATGGTTTTCTTCTGTTTTTGTTTTACTGCAGAATATTTTTAAGGTGGTTATCTGCTATAAAAAGACAGGTCAGGAAATTCTCCTTCATGTTTTTCTGTGTTTTCGCTCTGTTACTTTGACACAAAAGCATTTGCTGTGATGCTTACACAAATGTCAGTTTTCTTTTTAAAGATATAAAAATATGGATATGTACTGATAAATGATCAGAATTATAATATTTCTGTCTGTCTGAGGCAAATTTCCCCAATTCAAATCAAATCGAATCGAATCATGGATCAAATCAAATCGGGACCTTGTGAATCAATTCTAGAAATCAGTGACGATACCCAGACCTACTCGGCACATTTATGTTCAATCACAAATGTTTTTACAGGATTTTTTTCTTCATTTTTTCTTTCACCTGATCAGTAACATCCAAATAAAACCCTAAAACTGAAGCTCCGCCTTCCTGGACAGTCTGTTAGTGCAGATGTATGATGTCATTAAAAATGCTCCAAAAAGCTCCAACAGCACAAACACAGCACAGATGTCCAGTTTAGCTGAAGCTACAACCACTTGTGTCACCTGTCAGTCAGAGAGGCCACACCCCTAATAATTCAAACGCAGCTGTTATAGAGGGACACATATTTATAGAGACCAAACAGTTTGTGTATCAGGCTGTAAACATGTGGGCACTGACTTCCTGCTGCCTCTGCTGGACGTCAGAGGAAGTGCATGTTTCAGTGCAGTGTTGCAGAAGCAGGCTGGGTCAGATCCTCGCTGTGATATTTTCAGATTAAAGGTACAGCATCAATAGATAGCAAAGATAGCAAATAGCAAAAATCTGAAGGACTGCTTTCAAACTGCAGAGCTTCAAACAGAAACAGCTCTGACCTCAGTCTGAACTCAGAGTTTGATATCACTCACGATGAAGTGTTTACATCCAGAATCCAGCTCAGGCTCTCTCGCCCACACAGAGAGCAGCCAGAGGCCATGGTGAGAAGTTTTAAGACATTAAAGAGAATAACTGCAGGTTCAGAGGAATGAACGCAGCGCTGAATGCAAACGAGAGAAGAGACGGCAGTCAGAGTGAATACTTACCTCTGACTGTTTCCAGGAGTTCATCTAATGTCACTAAATTCTTACAAAGTCAAATCAAGAAGCATGTGCAGAGGAGGGATGGTAGAGGATGGAGATGGAGTAGCAGAGAAGGCTCATGGATGAAGAAGTACATGCAGAGGTGGATGCTGGGATAGGAGGAGATGGAGGCAGGTGATCTGTTGTGCAGACCATTAAAGAAAAAGAAGAAGAATACGAGCAGCTTCAGTTTTCTTAATGAGAACTTTGTGTTCAGATCAGAAGGAAAGAAGAAGGAGAAAGATGAAATGATGATCTACATTGTGAGTAGTTTGTAGGTGTTGGCAGTGACTCTGTTAGTTCAGTGTAAGGTGCAGGAGCAGAGATGTATGATCCTCCTAACTTCACCGTGTCTCCTTTAAAATGCTCTTTCATTTCTGTCCTTGCCTCATTAACCGACGCCCACATGTTGCATTGGCAGGATGCAGATGTGAGCTCCTGCAGCTGCCGGCGGATGGAGATGAAGGAACCTGAGCTGCAGCGAGGAGACATGGAGTCCCTACATGGTGCCTGCAGGGCTCTGAAGCCAGCAGCACACCCTGACCTGTGGGGACCTCACACAGAGCCCACCTGCTGCAGGAGGCATCACCTGACATCTGAATGCCAGCAGAGAGCTTCCTCTTCAGGATTCAGGCACACTTACTGCTGCAGTCACAGCAGCTGGCATAGGAAGAGTTTAGGGGGATGATGAGGGCTTCACATGGACGGAGAGTCATGAAACTCAAACACGTCAGTGAACCATGTATGTCTGCGAGTCTCAGTTTGGTGCTTCTTTGTGTCAGCAGAGATGAGAGAGCACAGAAATGAGGAGCTCACGCTTCAAGCTAACGGTGCGCCAGAGTTACCTGGCTCACCAGTCAGCTGTGTCTGAGAGGTTAGCGAGGACATCGTGTGATTACGGTGATTTGGTGGAGACCTGAGCTCAGACGCTAATCGCTCCGTCCGCCAACAGTCTGATAGCCAAGCGTCTGATCTGCACCCAAACGCCAACAAACATTAACCTGTCACAGACGAGCCTGTCAGCGCCCCCCGATGGGCTGCAGAGCTCATTAAAGCCTCTGAGCTAACGACACTCTTCTTAGAGTAATGCTGGTTACAGGGCTAATCTTCTGGAGAGCAGATGTTTAACCCATTGTTAGAAACATGTGACACAGGCAGTGTGAGCCCAGACTAAGACTACAGCACAGATTCCTGCTGATTGCAGATATCCTGCCGAGGGACGATAGCTCCTGAGAGACTGCCCACCTGCAGCCAGCCCATAGCCACATGAGCGAGGTAAAGCTTCTTCACCAAACCTGAAGAAGTGCGGTTGATTCTTTCTGAGCTCCTTAGAGCTTACAGTGACCTGGTACCCTCCCCTACACCCCCACCGCTGACTTCAAGGCTCGACTCCATCAGCTGAGCAGGTAAAGTCCCAGTAGCTACATCCATCAGATCCAGACTAACACCACACTATCTCACCTTTCCCATCCCCGGCGTGTCCTTGACCTTTGACCCAGCTCGAAGGAGACATGGTGGGACGGCAGGCGGGGAGAGCTGCAAGGCCCCGCTGAAGCCCCCGGTGTAAAGCAGCGGTTCTGGGGACTCGCCGGGCAGGGAGGCGGAGCCGGGCGGGGACTTCTTCCTGCGGGACAGACTGAGCTTGTGAGCCGCCCTGAAGACACAAAACACAGAAACAGAGTCAGAGAGCACCGAGCTGCACCCAAACACATCGTTTAACAGGAAATAAAAGAAAACATAAAATAAGATCAGAGAGAGAGAAGAGCTGATCTGAGACTGAGTATTAAGAGATGAGTTTAAGGTCCATGTCAAACACAGGCAGAGAGAGAAGGGAGGAGGAGGAGGAGGCTCAAACTCCCTCCCAGACAGATACTATACTCATTATTGCCTCCAACCACCGGCAGGACTCACTGCCAACGTCACATTTGCCAGAGAGAGAGAGAGTGTCTGTGTGTGTGTGTGTGTGTATGTGTGTGACCGTGTGTCCGAGGGAGCAGCAGCATCTCCTGGTGCTTTGGAGATAGATGGAGCAAAGGTACAGCAGGACATGCAGAGAAAGAAAGAGGATGAAAAACGTCCCGCTCCCATCAAACTGCGGCGCTGCATCACAACAAGAGAGCAAAGCACTCTGCGAAAGCAGGGCCACCAGCGACAAGGGCCATAAGGAAGGCACCTGTGTTTTGGTCTTGGGTTGTTCCCCACTGCAGAGACCACAGTTGGCGGTCACACAGGTCAACTGATTATCTTATCGAATTGATGCTTTTGCTCTAAAGTTGTTTTTACATTTCAAACCTCTCTCACCCCCAATTTTCACCTCAAGAAAATTCAAAGTAAATACAAAAAAACCTACTCTGATTATTTTATTTGATCCCAGTCATGCAGCTCTCTCTAGGCTCAGCATTAGGATGCTAATGAACTTCCTCCGTGGCTCAGAGTCATTAAAGCATGCTTAATATTCAGTTACTTCACGGAGAAAATGTGAAGCTCGGCAAACATGGTGATGAAGATACCGCCATAGAGGGTGCAGATCGTCCACACATCTGCTCAGGTAAACCTCAACACAGTTTATCTGTTTATGCACTGTGGGAGAGCCTCAGCCTGATCGTTGTGTTTAACCAGGTACGTATTAACCTGTGCTAACCCTCGGCATACCCGACATTCTCTGTGCACGTCACCTAACAGGTGACGCTGGAAAGAGAGACAGATATCTCTCTTTCCGGAAGGTCAAGATGGCGCCTGTGTTTGGCTGTGCCGCTGCCTTCGTCCGTGTGTTTGTTTATTTTATTTGCTATGCAAGTGTTTTTGCTACAGTTTTTTCTGGTGTTACCCCCCTTCGGATTTATGATCGTCATGCGTTGCTAGCGATCAAATCTGCAATGGATAGCTTTCAGAGTCAACGAAACGAGGCTGTTTTCCTACCGCCGTTAGAGCGCAACGCAGCACCAGGTCTACCTCCACTCTTGCAGGCTAGCTCATTTTTGCTTCAGCGGCCTCGTCGGAGAAAGCGGGGGAAGCGAGCCGGCCTTCACGTTCTGCTCCGTCGTCTTCGGAAAGAGATGGACCTTCGGGGGCTCTATTCCTGGGTTGCTACCGGTGAGATTCGGCTGAAACTTGTCGGAACTGGATTAATCCCCACAACCCACTATGTTTACGACCCAGGCTGTCATCTGAAAGCATGGAAAGCCAAGCCCCATCGCGGCAGGAACCCTGTTTTGCTGCGCGGCTTACCGCATAGCGCGGACTCTGTTCCTGGAAACTCTACCCCTGTCCTGGTGAGTCGCAGCCTTAAATGGATGTTAATTAATACTCGCTCAATCGCCAATAAGTCTTATATTTTAAATGACTTGTTCTGCTCTGAGAAGCTTGACTTCATGTTTATCTCTGAGACGTGGCAACGTGAGAATGAAGTCTCACATCTTTTAGAGCTTTGTCCCGCTGACTGCTCATTTCTCTGTGCACCTCGGATATCTGGACGAGGAGGTGGAACAGCTGTAATCTTTAAAAATACTTTCTTATGCCAAATGATTTCTTCAAGTTGCTACAATTCTTTTGAGATGCTTATGATAAAAATTGGAAGAGAACAGCCCATATACGGCATTTTAATTTATCGTCCACCTGGGTCTGCTGCAGCTTTCTTGTCAGACCTACAAGACTTTTTAACTTCCACTATTAAAATGGGCAAGGTTATCATCGTTGGAGATTTCAACATTCATGTGGATGACTCAACAAACAGTACCACTAAGGAGTTTCTGAGCATTATGGACTCTTTCAACTTTGTTCAGCATGTAGCAGGGCCTACTCATAGGGCTGGGCACACTCTGGACTTGGTCTTCACCTATGGTGTTTCCCTTGACCACATGAATTTAAATGAAGTTGTTTTTAGTGACCATAAGTCAGTCTCTTTTACTGTATCTGTTAATTCAGAGTCCCATCCTCAAGGCTCTACTAGGCGCAGGCGCTTTATTGACGATTCTATAATTTCTGAGTTTTCCTCTCTTTTTAATTTTAAAAGTTCCTCTAATGAGGTTGAGTTTCTAACTAATTCTTTTAATGAACACTGCCTTGCCATTCTAAATCAGGTTGCTCGTCTCAAAACCAGTTACTGCTCTGTTAGCTCCCGGACACCATGGTTAAATTATCAGACTCGTGGTCTTCGACGCTCCTATCGAAAAGCAGAGCGTCTGTGGAAGTCCACCGGTCTGACTGTCCATCGTGAGCACTTTAAAGAACTACTTTACATATATAATGAATCAGTCAAAGAGGCCAGATCCTCTTACTTCAATAATCTTATAAACCGTCATAAAAATAATTCAAGAATTCTATTTGATACCATCAACAGTATTGCTTCTCCTCCAACCCAGCATGCTCTGTTGCTTTCTGATGAAGATTGTAATACTTTCCTTAATTACTTTGTAAATAAGGTGATGGACTTGAAATCTAAAATTTCCTCAAGTGCCTCCCCTTATGAAGATACCCCTTGTTGTTCTGGATCATTTACCTCCTTTTTTCCAATCACACTAAATGACTTAATTATAGTTTTAGGTAAAATGAAATCCTCGTCATGCTCTGTAGATATATTACCTCACTCTGTCCTGTCTGGGTCTATTACCAGCATTGGTCCCACATTACTATCCATCATCAACAGTTCACTGAGGCAAGGCTGTGTTCCATCTTATTTTAAACACGCTGAGGTAACTCCTCTGTTAAAAAAACAGAATCTCGATCCTAGCTCTGGTAGTAATTACCGACCTATTTCAAAATTGCCATTTGTCAGTAAATTACTTGAAAAAATTGTTGAAAATCAGTTCAGGTCTCTATTATGTCAATTACAGATTCTTGACCCTTTTCAGTCTGGCTTTCAAAAGCAGCACTCTACAGAGACCGCTCTCTTAAGAGTCTATAATGATCTATTAATGGCATCTGACGCAGGGAACTGTTGTGTGATCTTTTTGCTTGATCTTAGTGCAGCCTTTGACACCATCGACCACAAAATCCTACTTAACAGGCTCAAGGTTTTGGCTGGTGTATCTGGCTCTGCCCTTGACTGGTTTTCTTCCTACTTATCAGACAGGACCTTCTCTGTTAGGACTGATAGGTTCTCCTCTAACATTGCTGCCCTGACCTGTGGTGTCCCACAGGGTTCAGTTTTAGGTCCATTACTATTTTCTTTTTATAGGCTTCCTTTAGCTGGTATCATTCAATCTTTTAGCAACCTGTCTTATCATTTTTATGCTGATGACATTCAGCTCCATATGCCCTTTAAGCCTCATCAGCTGGATAGGCTGTCCACCCTAGTCCAGTGCTTAACCCAGGTTTCTGATTGTCTTTCAAGCAACTACCTTGTTCTAAATACTAACAAGACCGAGACCATGATCATAGCTCCTCCTGAGCTACATTCTACAATCAGTCAGGTTCTTGCCTCTTTCTGTCCATCTGTCAAGTCAAATATTCGAAATCTTGGAGTAATATTTGACTCTTCTCTGGGCCTTGACTCTCATGTAAAATCTTTGTCTCGTTCCTGTTTCTATCATTTAAGAAACATATCTAAACTGCGACATATGGTTTCCTCAGCTGAACTGGAAAAACTCATTCATGCATTTGTGTCATCACGCTTAGATTACTGTAATTCCCTGTTTACTAGCTTGGATAAATCATCTCTCTCTCGCCTCCAGACAATACAAAACGCAGCAGCCAGATTACTAACTCGCTCTACCAAGCGTGTTCACATCACTCCCATCTTATATTCTTTACATTGGCTCCCAATAGAGTTTAGAATTCGCTTTAAAATTCTTGTTTTAACATACAGAGCACTAAATGGCCAGGCTCCAGATTATTTATCCAAGCTTCTTTTAAAATACACTGCTGCTCGTCATCTCCGCTCACAGACTCAGAGTCTCTTAGTTGTTCCCCGTACACGACTGAAGACAAAAGGGGACAGAGCCTTTCAGTCTGTTGCACCAAGGCTGTGGAACAGTTTACCACTACAATTACGTTTGCTTGACTCTGTGGATTCTTTTAAAAAACAGTTAAAAACTCTTCTGTTCAAACAAGCCTTTTGTTGATCTACATATTTTATTATTTTTTTTACATTATTTACATTTGATCTTTTACATTGTATATAATGTCTATTGATTTTATTGTTTATTTTAATATTTTAATATTTGTGTACAGCGCTTTGTGATTGCCTGTCTGTGCGAAAAGCGCTTAATAAATAAAGTTTACTTACTTACTTACTTACTAACAGGAACTCATCCGCAGTGATGGCGGTTACGTCCTTCTGCGGCTGACATACTTCTTTAAAGGACTTTTTAATGCTAATGCAGATGTGCTGATGCTCTGACACCATCACCAACCACACCAACCCGTGATCTGAGACATGTGATCTACATTTACACAATTTCACGTGTTAGCTCGAATGATGGTGTTTCAGTGATGTCACGGGGTTAGGGATGACTCCATCTTCTTTGAGTGGATGTCTGACTCCACAGGTGAGCAACCGCAATAGATTGGACAAAGGGTGAAATATGTTTAACAGCCCCTGAAGGTGAAACTGAAGAGACATCAGAGACTCGTTGAAGCTGTTATTTTACACTTTATGCTTCACGCGTCTACAGTATCAATTACATCTGGACTTCATTTATCACCGCGAGCACGTCTCTCCACTGCTCTCGGCTTTTGCCTTCCACAGAACTGTCAGTACCTCAAACATGAAGCTGGACTGAGATGAAATAGGATTTAAAAATCACTATTATTATTACTCACAATTCCTTCCAATCCATTATCTGCTCAAACGTCTTGATCTTAAAGAGGAACTGGGACCAAGCTTCTTCTCGTCCTCATTCACCATTGTAAAGACCCAGATCTATTCAAACAAAGTGTTAAAACCACAGCTGTAAAGGAGGGACACCCGGGCCGCATCATCGAGGCTGACCTATGAAGCCTTCTCCAGAAAATAGACCCAGTGTCAAACCAAGCGCACCCAGAAATCTACCCATGATCGGCGGACACTCAGCTGATCAAGGAAAAACGCTGATGGTGGTCCATATCCATATAGTCCATTTTCACTGTCTCAGGTTTACCCAGATGTTTATCCAGATGTGTCCTCTTTTAAAGCACTTAAGGTTCTTCGTTTGTTGTCCTTCTGCATTCAGCTGTAAACATCCACGAGTGTAGCGTTTCGTAAATTCTACAGGTAGAACAGGTGCCTCAAAGTCCTCCAAGGTTTCTCTTCATTTTCATGCTCCCAACAAAATGGCTTTTCATCCACCAGTTTGACTTTCCATCCCCCTTGAACTCCAATAAACCGCTCTTTAAAGCGAGAATCATTTTACTTTTGCAACAGGAGAACACTGTCCATGCATCCAGACAATGATGATAACATGATGTCCAACATGGTTTTTCCTAAACTCGCAGAGTTTCTTGGTTCGTCAATCACAGCATCAACAGTGTGTCTGTCCTTTCAGAGGGATTAAACATTTTAACAAGTTCATTTTCATTTTCAACATCTGGTTTTTACCAAATCCATAAAGAAGTTTAGGGGTTGAACCTAAAAGATCTTTAAAACTACCAAAGTGCTGCGGAGGGATCCCAGACTTCTGCTAATCCTAAAGCATTCAGTTGAGTACATCAGATTTATCACCATTTTCAGCTTTCAGCAGATTATTATTCCTACTCACTTCTGTCAAACAATAAAGATTCAGTCTGTCCTTCAATCAAAAATAAGACAGGAAACCAAAAAACCCCTTCAGGTTTTTCATGATTGTTCCCATTTAAGCAATAACTCACATCACATTCATTTCATGCGTGAATGAACATCCTTCTGTCTTTGCTCCCTTCACAGGTCCAAACATATCCTCAAACTCTCCCAACCCCGTCTCGCTGTCATCAATCCAATCATCCTCTGCTGAGTGATGTTCAGGTGATCAGAGTTTTTCTCACTAAAGTCCAACAACATGTGCCGAGTTCCTGATCAAAAATACATCTAAAAATATCTGACAGTATTCATCTGTAAACCAGCACCTCGGCCTCTCAACACGTTTCCCTCAGTTTGTTCCATATGGCTAAACTCCAAATCCATCTTTCCGTGTTTCGGACAGGAAGTGCAAATCTGATCACGGGACATTTTCATATTGGTTGGAGCAAAGTTCTGCAGAGACTCCTGGAGGATGAGTTCACTTTATTTTATGATTGTTATCAATCCACCTGCGATGGTGTGTACTCCACAAAGCTTTGCATCCCTCCATCCTTCCCTCCGTCCTCACGCCCTGCAGCCAATCTGTAGAACTCGCCTCACTCGGTCCCAAATGAAGAGCCTCAGGCGGCTTTCCTTCCTTCCACTCTTTCCTCGTACTGAATCATTCTTCCATCTTTCTGACCCTGCAGCAACTCATTCTCCACACTCTCACTTTCCTCTCCTTCTTCTTTTACCTTTTCTTCTTCATTATTTCCACCTCTCCTCCTCTCTCCTCTCATCATCTCTCCTCTCCTACTCTCGCCTTATTTCTTCCTTTTCAAAGCTCCACTTCTTTAATTTTGCCTCCTTTCTTTTCTTCCCTCCTTCTCCCACCTCTCCTGCTCATCTCCTCTCTCTTCTCTCCCGTAGCTCCTCAGTCTGTTCCTGCAGTATCGCAATGCCGCTCCTCTCCACCCCTCCCACCTCCCTCCTCTGCCTCTAACTCCAGGAGAGAGAGAGAGGGGTGAAAGGAAGTGGCATCAGCAGAGGAGGAATAAAGGACTGAAATAAGAGGTGGAAATAAACGAGTGAATGAGAGCGGGAGGATTCCTGCCTCTCCCTGCCGTTGTTGCTGGGAAACACTGGCAAAGCTCCAGCCTCCCTCCTTCCTCTTCCTCCCCTCCCTCCGTCCGTGGGTCCGTCTGCCTTGCTCACCTCACCTTCCCTCACTCTCCTTGCTCACCCCCTCTCTCTCTTTTCACTGCCCCGCCTTCTCGGTGTGTCGACACACAGCAGCTGTGAAACCACTGTTCACCCCACCACACGCACACACACACACACACACACACACACACACACACACACACACACACACACTTGATATGCTACATGAATACTTCATGAGATGACAGACACCCCCACTGCTGGACTTCAAAGACACTCAGCATGTGTGTATGTGTGAGTGTGAGTGTGTGTAGTGTAACCTCTCTGAGAACCTGCAGGCTGGGTCACTGATATGAAATCACAGACTGACTGAAGGAGAGCAAACAGTAGACTTCAGTCTGTGAGCTGCAATCACTGATCAATCAACACAAATTAATCTATTTCAATAATTAATAAAAAAGTAAATGGTTTTTTTAAGGACAAAGGAAAAAAAAACCTTTCAGTTTAATGTGAATAGGATGTCCAGTTGTCCAACACTGCTTCTGTGCACATAGGCAGAATGTGTGTGTGTGTGTGTGTGTGTACATGTTTAGACATCATTGTGAGGACATAAAATTGGCATGCTACTATACTTATGGGACAAAGTGAGTGTCGCCACGAGTTTGATGGCATTTTTGAGGCTCAAAATGTAGTTTTAGTGTCAGGCCTAAGGTATTCATTTTTGATGGTTAGGGTAAGTAACTAGGGAAAGTAAAATGTCAATGAAATGTCCTCAATATCATATGAAAATAGTTTGTGTGTGTGTGTGTGTGTGTGTGTGTGTGTGTGTGTGTGTGTGTGTGTGTGTGTGTGTGTGTGTGTTCCTGTCTGGCCATCTTTGTGAGGACCAAAATCTGCATTCTACTATAATTGTGAGAACCAACAGTCACTTGTGAGGACACACACGCCGGTCCTCACAAGTTTGAAGGCCTTTTTGAGGCTCAAAATGTGGTTTAATGTCAGGGTTACAATTAGGTTATGGTTAAGTTTAGGGTAAGGGTTATGGTTAGGCATTGATTTTTAATGGTTAATTAAAGGGCTAGGGAAACCATGATGTCAATGAAGGTCCTCGCTAAGATGGCTGAACGGGCTTGTGTGTGTGTGTGTGTGTGTGTGTGCACTAAAACTCTTTCTCATCAAATCTCATCACAATGTTATGCACACGTGCACGAGGCTTGTTCCAGCTTTATGAACAAACACCTGTGCAGACACACTGGAACTCTTCATTTGCAGGTAAAATGTGTAGCTTGCAGAGTATGACATGGAAAAAAAAGCGACGATGAGAGTGAAGGATTGTGGGTATGTAACCATCAGAGAGATGTAATCTCTGGAGCGTGTCCGGGCTCTGCCCCCGGCCTCCTCCTGCTAGGACATGCCTGGAAGACCTCAGCTCCCTCCTTTCGACCCTTCTCTATGGGAAAGGAGTGCTCCCCTCAGCCTCCTGGTAGATCATAGATATACATGCGGTCAGAGTTTGATAATCCTCAGTAATCGTGGTCACAAAGTCATGTGTCTGCCCAGCGGGATGACAACTCCACACCAGCATTTTATGGCAGAGGGGTAAAAAACCCTCCATAATGTAGCCCAACGGTGGTGACACACCGTTCCGGTCCAAAGCTGGTTGGCTGTTTCCTGAGCAGGAAAGTACACAGAGTTCACTGTCAGAAGTGAACAAATCAGAGCTGAGGAAAGCAGCATGAGGAGCTCGGGTTCATTCAGCGCTGTCTGCAGGAGCTCAGCTGCTCTGAAATTATATTTATCATAACTCCCCTTCAGGTCATCTCAGGCCAGACAAACCTGCCAAAATGTGCCTGACAGCAGTTTTACTGTAGTTCCTACCTGCTGCTGCTCTCTGGGGACACGTTTGAATGCATGCCCAGGAAAACAAGCAACATGTGAATGGAGAGATGACTATTGATCAGAGGAGGAGCTGGAGAGAGCGAGGAGAGGTATCAGAGCCACAGATCCATTTCCAGATCAATTCTCTGACACAGACGCCAATCGATAGGAGCAGCCCAAGGCCATCTGTCACAGTTAACCTGCAGGCAGGTAATGATGTTCGCGCCCTGTGATGGGACACATGTTGAACCTGCAAAATGTCAGGATGTTCATAAAGTTTATTGACAGTAGAATGCAGAAAATATGATCTTTAATCAAATATGAACTCGTTTTCAATCTGAGGGCAGTGTCATTGTCTTCAACATCAGTCTGTGAGATGAGAGCAGCTGCTGCACTGTGAAACATTTAAAACATGTCAAACGGCTTCTCAATTTAGACATTTGACATGTTTTATAAGCTCTGTTGATAATAAATTATGAAATCTGGAAATCATCACCTTCTGTTTCTTTCAGTTTCACATTCATGATTACATGAGGTTACACAAGGGTAATTCTTCGGTATGAGACAGGAAACTGTGAGACGGTCTGGACAGGAAGTCCTGGGGTGGGCAGCAGCAGGTACCAACCCACTCATGTCTGCAGCACGATCGGCTCAGCGAGACCTTCAGGACTCAGCTCTCTCTGGATGTGGGTCACATTACTCCTCAGCTTTCCACTCTATCAACACACTGCTCTCAAGGTTGAAGGTTTGATTCCCAGCTGAGCCCCAGGGGTGACTCTCTGCTCTGTGTAACCTCCTTACATCACTTCCTCTATCACTCTGTATTCCATGCGTACAGGGATCAGGGACACGGGTCATTTTAAAGTCTCACGTCTGCAGAAAGCTCAGCCTGTCTTAGTTACTGAGTAAAGAGTGTCCTCCTCACAAACATGCTGAGCTATGAAATAAAAGCCTGAGACGATCCATATATCAAAGGCTGATCCGTGTCTCAGAGTGTCTGAGGACTGTGTTACTGCTGATGCCCTCCAACAGGACACGATAACAGAATCTAACCTAAGTGGAAGATGTTTACTTCAATGACTGCAGGAATTCTGGCTGTACTTGCGACTCTTCAGGTCTGGAGTCCCACAGGTGTTAAAGGCAGGTCTGCACACTAGCAAAGAGGACCTGGACAGGTCACCGTCGTCGAGGTGGAGAGAAGTTTAAACTGTCCAGCGTGCAGTGTCAGGTGACCTGTCGCTGGTTAAACCACAAGCTCTACCTATCTGCACTCTGACTCACGAATGTCTTCACGAGGCTCTCCCTGCACAGAGAGCAGCAGAAGTTTG